>NW_007252953.1:536043-567859 GCF_000164805.1 Carlito syrichta | reverse complement strand
TTCCCCCCCCCCCCCCCCACCAGGAAGTGGCAGCATCCCTCCTTCCCCCCTAAAGGGACTCTGCGGAACCTTTCACACCTCTTACTCAGGGACGGGGCTGGTGTGTGTGTGGTACACTGATGTGTCCAGAAGCAGCACTTTGACTGCTCTGGAGTAGGGCTGTACAATTTCAAGGAATGTTTGGATTTCCTGCATCTTGTGGATTACTTCTTAGATACCACCTAGATTGCAATAGAATGCTGCATGTTCAAGACGAACAGTAGCTCCTCGTAATCATAAAATCCACTCTTTGCACATAGTTTGATCTTTACTGAAATATGTTGCCAAAATTTATTTTTGTTGTTGTAGCTTTGGATTTTGTTTTGTTTTCTTTTTTTTTTAAGGAAACAATTGACAATACCCTTTTAACATCTGTGACTACTAAGGAAACCTATTTCTTTCATAGAGAGGAAAATCTCCAATGCTTTTGAAGACACTAATGCCATGCTATTTCAGATATGGGTGAGGAAGCAGAGCGCTCGGACCGAAGGCCAGGCTTTTTGAGCTATGTTGGTTGTCATGGCTACTGTTTCATGAACCGCAAGCAGCTCAACAAACTGGTCTGTTCTCTTCTGAAACCCTTTGCACTTCAATTTCCCAGTCACCCTCGATGATTCCAGGTGAAAACAGGGCCGGCAGACTCCATGACCCAATCCAGTTTCTTCAATGGTGATATGAAAGGAAAGAGAATTACACTTTTTTTTTTTTCCTGAGTGGAGGCTTTTGCATCCACACTTGTGTTTTTAACCCAGAATTTCTGAAATAGAGACTTTAAGAACACATCAAGTAATAAAAATACAGAGAATATACTTTTTTATAAAGCACATGCATATACTATTGTGTTGGG
Source organism: Carlito syrichta (assembly GCF_000164805.1). Taxonomy (NCBI): domain Eukaryota; kingdom Metazoa; phylum Chordata; class Mammalia; order Primates; family Tarsiidae; genus Carlito; species Carlito syrichta. The sequence continues at coordinate 566,973 of NW_007252953.1, read as the reverse complement.
TTGGTTTCCTCTCTCTTTTCCACGGACAGTGTTGTGTTTCTGTTGATAGGGAAACTCCAAACAACTTGCACACCTCTACTCCGGAGCTGAGATTTCTTTTACATAGATGACCTCGCTTCAAATATGTTACCTTACTGATAGGATCTTTTCTTGTAGCACTATAACTTGTGGGAATTTTTTTTTTAATGTACACCTAATTTGAGAAGCTGAAGAAAAAAATTTTGAAGCACTCACTTTGAGGAGTACAGGTAATGTTTGAAAAAATTGCACAAAAGAAAAATGAATGTCGAAATGATTCATTCAGTGTTTGAAAGATATGGATCTGTTGAAACAATGAGTTTCATACTTTGTTTGTAAAAAAAAAAAAAGCAGAGAAGGGTTGAAAGTTACATGTTTTTTTGTATATAGAAATTTGTCATGTCTAAATGATCAGATTTGTATGGTTATGGCCTGGAAGAATTACTACGTAAAAGGCTCTTAAACTATACCTATGCTTATAGTTGTTGTTACACATAACCCTCGTCTGAGGGAGGGGAACTTTGTATTCTGCTATTTGAGAATACTGTTCATTCCTATGCTAAAAGTACTTCTCTGAGCTCCCTTTTTAGTCTAACTCTTAAGCCATTGTAACTTCTTTTTCTTCAGAGATGTTTGACATTTTCAGCACTTCCTGTTCCTATAAACCCAAAGAATATAATCCTGAACACGAAGTGTTTGTAACAAGGGATCCTAGCTACCAATAAAACAGGACTCATTACGGGGACAAAAATTTGTTCAGCTTCCTTTCCCCCCACACCTCATTTAAATGGGGGGGGGTAAAACATGATTTCAATTGAAATGCCTCCTTTCACTTTAGTTTTTTATTTTTATTTTTCTTTAATATAAAGAGGCCAAAATAAATGTGGAGCAGCTTCTCAGAATAGTATTTCTGTCCAAAAATAAGCCGGACAGCAGAAAGTGGACAGCTGTGGGGATATTAGGCATCCCCAGCTACAGTTCTTAAATTCAGAATCTAATCCCCTCCCTTCTAGTGAAATGCAATTGTTCTGGTAGCTAACATTCACCTGTATAATGGCGGGAGGGAACAGAGGCTTCAGTTTTTCACGTCCCCATGACTTGCATACAAATGGTTCAACTGTATTAAAATTAAGTGCATTTGGCCAATAGGTAGTATCTATACAGTAACAGTCTCTAAGAATTTCCATAACTTCTCTTATCTGAAAGGACTCAAGTCTTCCACTGCAGATAAAAATTGGAGGCTTCACCCACGTTTTCTTTCCCTTTAGTTTGTCTGTTTGCTGTCTGGATGGCCAATGAGCCTGTCTCCTTTTCCATGGCCAATCTGAAGGCCTTTGTTGGAAGCGTTGTTTACAGTAATCCTTACCGAGATAACGTGTCCTCCGGAATACCAAGTCTGAGGTGACACTAGCTTAGAGCTGTTGTCTTCAAGGAGCAGTTACCAAGAAGCCAGATGCATAGGTGTCCTCTGGTTCTTAGGTGAATTACCTACTCTTTAAGTTATTATCTGGTCCAGGAGTGGGGCAAATTATCGTCAATGAAACTTAAACTTGGTGCCTGTGCATTCGGTTCTGTGAATACTGCCCTTTTTGGCCGGGTTTCTTCCTTCCCAGCCTGCACTGCTCAACTGTAAACCCAAATTAGTGTCAACCTGAAAGGCGGTTTCAATATAGTCCTGTCAGTATTTGTGGTGGCCTTCGGAGTAGGCGGAGTCATTTCTAGCCAGTGGGGTCCCGGCCCCAGAGCCATCTCTGAGATTCGTACCATTGGATGTTTTAATATCGGATTATTACCCACCAAACTTCCAATTGTATGCCTCCTACAGGCCAAGGAAAAATAGACACCAGAACTTGGGTTGAGGGCACTACCAGACTGACATGGCCAGTACAGAGGAGAACTAGGGAAGGAATGATGTTTTGCACCTTATTGAAAAGAAAATTTTAAGTGCATACATAGTTAAGAGCTTTTATTGTGACAGGAGAACTTTTTTCCATATGCGTGCATACTCTCTGTAATTCCAGTGTAAAATATTGTACTTGCACTAGCTTTTTTAAAACAAATATTAAAAAATGGAAGAATTCATATTCTATTTTCTAATCGTGGTGTGTCTATTTGTAGGATACACTCGAGTCTGTTTATTGAATTTTATGGTCCCTTTCTTTGATGGTGCTTGCAGGTTTTCTAGGTAGAAATTATTTCATTATTATAATAAAACAATGTTTGATTCAAAATTTGAACAAAATTGTTTTAAATAAATTGTCTGTATACCAGTACAAGTTTATTGTTTCAGTATACTCGTACTAATAAAATAACAGTGCCAATTGCAAATGTGTCTTTGTCTTCTATCAGATCCTCAGGGAAAGTCTAGGCAGAGAAAATGGTGCTAATTCCTCCACTTAGCCCTGCTGTGATCTCAAGAGGTCTCCTGGGTAGGTCAGGGGTGGTGGGGAGGGATATGAGACATTGCTTTCCCTAATTTTTTTGGAGGGGACATGCTTGAGATGAGGTTTTCGGACAAAAGGGCCATGCCCACATTGGACATCTTGGTTGCTTTAGTTCATGTTTATGTCTGCTAACTGATCACTGCAGTTTACAAGAAGTATTTGTTTTTAAACATCTGACAGCCTCATGGGCTCGTGCCAGCAGCACCTTTTTTTTTCTTAAGTTTTTTTTTTTTTTTTTTGAGTTGGAGTCTTACTCTGTCGCCCAGGCTGGAGTGCAGTGGCACACTCACAGCCAACCCAGCGTCGACCTGCTGGGCGCCGGTAATCCTTCTGCCTCAGCCTTCCAAGTAGCCGGAACTACAGGAACGTGCTACTATGCCCAGCTAACTTTTTGTTTATTGTAGAGACGAGGTCTCGCCAAGTTGCCTGGGCTGGTCTCAAACCCATGGGCTCAGGCAATCCATCCGCCTTGGCCTCCCAAAGTGCTGGGATGACAGGCTGAGCCACAAAGCCTGGTCCAACACCTTCTCCACAGTTTTTCTATGAACTGGTTTGTGGTCTGAAGGTAGAAAGTCCACTTCCTGTAGTCACGCTTGTTACAAACTCAATGAGCAAGGGTCTCCTGGCAAGAGGCAGGGCCCCGTGTTGTACTGCACCACAGGTTTTCACTGGGTCCGGTCTTGGGAAGAAGAGGCTTAGCAGTTCTTGCCCCAGAAAGTAACTCCTGATGGACCCATGATTCTGGTGAATCCCCCCACACCCATCTCAAGTCCTTCCAGCCTGGAGGTTACACGTAGGTGGGAGAAATCTTGGGGTTAAATTCAGTTCTCATTAGCCTAAGGAGGAATAGGAACTCTGTCTTCTTAGTTAGTGTTCCAGGGCCATCCAACCAGATTGCTCTTGTGACTCAAGAGTTGATGTACTGAAGACACATTGTATAAGTATGTAAAAGAATGCACACTGAACCATGCTGACTTGTAAGCCTTACATCCAAGACTAGAAGGGCTGCCTCATCCTCCTCCCAAGTAGCCCGGAAAATGTGCCAGCATGTTCTGGGCAAGTTGAGTGAAGCCATCTCTGACTTCCCCTTATTGTTTTCATGAGACACTAATTGCTCTGACAAGCTTGGGGTCTGATGGCTGATGCTTCTCAACTGGCAGAATTGATTAGGGAAAAACCATAGCTTCATGCGTTGCAATGGGGGCAAGACTTGAAAGCATAAAACATCGCCAAAGCCCACAGACGGAGCAGTGAATGGTATCTAGTTCACTGGTTCTCCTTCCCCTCCCACTCCACAGCTCAGTGGATCAGCAGCAAAGCTGTGTGTTTCATCTCAGGGTCCTGTAGGTCACCTGTTTTGAGGGGCACTTCAGTGTCCCCCAGGTCCATTCCTACGGGAGGCAGAGATGAACTTGCTGAGGCAAGAGGTAATGGAGCCTTAGAAAGTTCTTATTTTTATGAAGCCTCTGCTTCAAAATGGTTCTGATGAGTTAATGACTTTGCAAAAATCCTAAAAACTGGATTGCAGGAGACCTGCCTTTGGTTTGTGGCAACAGAGCAGTCTGTAAAATCTTTACACAATATGGGTAAAGCAAGCACACATTCCTGTGGGGAGCACATTCCTGAGGGCGCCACCGTGCGTAGGCAGGTGTCACCCTTCTTGACCACTTGGCATAGAACAGGTGCCTGATCGGAGGAAGAGAACACAGGTGATCCCAATATTGAAAAGGACACAGTCCTGAAAGAAGTTCCTTTACTACTGCTGGTCCATCTTTAATAGATTTATTAAAGATTTCTCCTCCTTCACTTCTCTCCTTTATTTTGCAATAAAGCATCTCTTCAAAACCATCACACTTAAGGACTTAAGTGTAAAACATGTCATCCACAGGACCAGAGTAAGAGGCTCATGCCTCACACAGACAAGCCCACCAAGAACTATGCAGGGAGTTGGTGGTAGCAAAGCCCCACATCTTGCTGGAATCCACTCACTGAGCAGCCTCTTGACTCTCCCACCTCCCAAGTGCAGCCATTATGTTTCTACAGGTGCAAGAATTAATCCTGATGAATTCAGGAAGGAAAGCACTGCATCACTGTTAAAGCTGCTGGATCACTGAACGCAGTTTTAAAGACTAACAGTGGGCCTGTATCTTCCAGAGTATGATGGTTTGGTTGGACCCTTCTCATGCCCTCAGTCACTGTGGACAATCAGGCCACTCATTCACGCTGGCACAGTAGCACCCCTGGCCCTTTTCTGCCCCAGGGTTATCACTTGCCTTTTCAAAGAAAACTGACTCCTGTACCCACTTCTCAAAAAGGTAAAGTAAAGCATCCTGATCTGCATAAGCTTTCCAGTCCTGGTACTCAAAGAACACTTCTTAACAAATGGCCAATCATCCTTCTGTGTTCATTGTTTAAGTAAGTGTCCTGGAGGATTTGCTGCAAGGTAGATGCAAAGGCCATTTCTCCAAGGCAATGGCCATTGCTACCAGCCCATTAACTGACCCTCATCCTAGTACCCTGTGGTCCTTCTGGGAAAATATTAATCGCCACAATGAGGGAACGGTTCTAACTCCTATTTTAAACCAGTGCCTTTTAATCCAGGTCAAAGCTTTTGCTGTCCTTCAGTGGGTCTCCACCTGCTAATTTCTTGGTAGAGAACCTTCCAATAAAAGATCTCGTGGAATTTCAAAATAATTAATAACTTGTTTAAGAGAAGCCAACCTGACAAGTTGGGACTAAGAAAAGAAGAAGAAGGAAAAAAAATGGAGGAAAATAAGTGATATGAAAAACCAGGACAAGGACAGCTTCCTAGAAGCAGCAGCAAGCTGGGAGCAAGAAATAACTTGTTTTTCAAAAGCATGTGTGATAAGTTTTGGGGGAAACCCATCACCACGACCTTGTGAGTATCAGCTGGGAAAACAGTTCATATTTGTCTGTCCAGGTGATTGTTTTTGTCCTTTTCCAGCAAACAAAGACTAGAGGTAGGGGATGCCAGCTACTCCCACTTGGCTACCCCCCCACCCCATCCCTTCCTAAGGTGACTTGTCTGTTACTAACCAAGAGTAAGGTTTGCCACCCCCTGTCTGGGAAGGAGGCAAAAGAAAAACAATCCCTAAGAACCCTCTACAATTTGGCTCCCGCAAAGGCAAATTCCAGCACTCAGTCAAGTCTTAAGCATTATATTAGCAATTATATTAAAGTGAAACCATTTTCTTTTAAGAAAAAAAAAAAAAAAAAAAAAAAAGGAGGAAGAGCGGGTGGGAGACAGGAAGAAACAAAAAGGTCAAGTGTTGGTTTTAACGATGAAGTTATGAGTTCTGGGCAGCGGGGCTCTGACCGCTGGCCCAATCAGTGCCCTGCTTCTGGGCTCCCAAAAGGCACTAGGGAGAACCCCAAAGCCTCCAGGCGGTAGAGGGAGGAGAAAGGATGCAGCATTCCACCATTCTGGAGCAGCTGGGAGCTCCGACATGACAGATTAGGAGGAGGGAGACAGGAGAAGTAGGCGTGTGTGAAGCGTCCACTCAGCCAGTCTTTGCCCTCGGAGTTAGCTGAACACGGGGTTGTGTTGCTGGGTGACCCGGATGAACGTCGCCCTCCGGCTGAGCTCTTTGAGTTTGGCGGCCCCCACGTAGGTGCAGGTAGACCTCAGTCCCCCGAGAATATCCAGGATCGTGTTCTCTACGTCCCCTTTGTAAGGCACTTCCACAGTCTTACCTTCAGAGGCTCTGCAAGGAAAATAACAAGTTTTCTCTGTATCTAGTTTCTAAGAACACCGCTAGACTTATTCCCAGGTCTAGAACTTTCCACAGCCCCCGAGGCACTCAGATAGCTAGACCCCACTCCCATATTTCTACCAAGTAGCAAGCTGATTGTGCTGGCATCTCAGATGTACACATTCCTCTATCCAAAGGGCACAGCCTCACTGCTGGATGCCCTGCACACCGGGGAAAGAAAAGTCTCAGTCAGCAACACTTGAGTCAACCCATACCATCCAGCACAATGATGTTCTCTCCTGCAACATGCCTCCATTCTGCCCTAACAGGAACCAGTGCCACCTTTCCATTCCACCTCAGTATGTACACCAGCCTCCAAAATGACCAAGAGCCCGAAACCTCCCCCTAGGAAAGAAAAGACTCAGCAGATTACTTCTGGGAACAACCTCTTGCTGCCACCTCTGCTTGCCCTCCTGGACCAACAACAGAAAAAGCCCAGAGTTTTCTCCTCCCACATGCATGCTCTGTATCAGAAACTGAACGTCTTCCAAGAGGACAACCAGGAAGAGGAGGCTGTAAAACGGGCAACGCAGGCCCTACCAAGTTACGTGGAAACCATCAAGATGCAGCCTGATAGCCAGCCCGGCTTTCTGGGGTGCCCTTTGTCTGTCGTGGCCCCCAGGTTCCCCATCCTCTCACAAGTCACTACACCTTCACCCAGGCATGATGGGGGATCCAAGACAGAACCCCAGTAGAACCAAGAACTGTCTTAGCCCGGAGACTTCAGGGCTTTCGAGAGCATCTTTCACTATTTCGGAGGAGCATTTAAAAATTCAAAAGGTCTGCTATACAGTGTGAACGCGAAGCAACATCCAACAGTCCCTGCTGAGCCCTCGTCCCTCTCTTCACAAGACCACCAGGTAACACTGCTTGATTCCACATGCCAGGTACCCTTAATGCAAGCTAGAGGTACAGACCAGACCATATTACAAGAAGGAAATCCAAAATCCATGCAAAACTCTAGTTTTCATCTAAGGGCTAGGCAAATTCTAACAAGTATCCACATTCTGGAACTTTCCATGGCTGTTGTCTTCAACTGGAAGAAGCATCTCTTGATTATTCATTACCTGAAATTTCAGAAGAGTGTTAATGCTTGCTCACTGAACATGCCGCACTACCCTTGGGTAAAATCTAGCTGCTTAAACCACCAGCATACAGGACGGGCCTAATGGTTGGTTTAGCGCCCCAAGCTCAGGAAGTCAGTGTCACCAGCCATACCTAGAATGGTTGAGGACTTGGCACTCTGTGACCATGTGCCTGCAATAACTGGCATTTCATTTTCATAAGAAATTTTTGCGGCTTTCCCAGGGCCTGTGAGAAATTACCCAGATTCTCATCGTTGCTTCTTTGCTAACTGGTGATATCACCTTTTGCAAGTTAGTTTTTTGATTACGCTTCAGTCTGCTCATCTGTAAAATGAAGGTGCTTTTTGATCTGTCTCCCAGGGACAGCATGAGAACAAAATAGTTAATGATTGGGAAGGAACTGGCAAGGCATAAATAGCTATGCCATAATTAAATATAATGTCAAAAGAGGGAATCGTTCTCGTGGCCAGATCATGGCCATGAAGCTGCAACTTGCCAGAGAGAGAGAGAGAGAGAGAGAGAGAGAGAGAGAGAGAGAGAGAGAGAGACTGACTGACTCAGAGGCAAAGACACAGAAGCAGGCCAGATAAAGCCTGCAGGGCTCAGGCAGTCTTTGAATTACAGTTCTGATTCCTTTAGCACTTTTCTTCTTTGTCTAAGATTTGAATCTACCTCCAGAACCCAGTTTTGATAGTGCTGAATCTTTTTCGGTTCTATCTAAACCCTGCTGAAATTACAAGAGATGATTTTTCTTTCAGCTCCTTGGCTTCTGTAGGTCTGGCCTTCCCGATGTCCAATTTTTCTTAGAATCCAAAACAGACACAACAGCTACAGGGCAAAAAATGACTCCAGGCTAGCAACCTAGCCATCATTCACCCACGATGGCCCCACGTACAACCTGGCACAGACGGGACACATGCAGGCCCTTGGATGGTGACCACAGCTGCTGGTAAGGCACTCAGCCATGGGTCCAGGCCATGGGTCCAGGTGAGTGAGGAGGTAGGAATTCCCTCCTCCTGGCCACCTGTGCAACGTCCTCCATCAGTGACCACATGGGGGGAAGGGGGCCTCGGGGCTACCTGGAAGAAGGGTGTACCTTGCTTCCAGCTAGAGAAGTCCCATCCTTCTTCCTCACACTGCCTTCCCCATACCATAAATCTTCTTTATTGAGGTTTCCCCGCAAAAGAGAAAAGACTGGGGAGAATAAGACTTGACGTCAATCCACCAGACCCCTACTGAAGAACACAACTCTGGTAGAGCACCCTATCTCCACTCCCTGCCACCTCCGAGGAGTTCTGAGACTTAACTTCTAGCCTGGTAGGAACCTTATATAATGCATCTGAACCCCATGTCCTCAAAATGAGTTCCTGAGTGTGGAATGAGTAGTAGAAAATAGAGCTCTGGGATGGAGTCTGAAAGCCGAAGGGAAAAGCCTGAGGCTTCCTGGGGAAAGGGACTCAACCGATTCACAGCTGACTTTCTTCTGAGGATGCCAGACTTTCCATCCTGTCCACTTTGTGTAGCCTGCCATCCATCGGTGCCACTCTAATGAGAAACGAGAGCAGGCTCTATAGAGCAGGGCGAGTTGGTGAATCTATGCTGTCATCAGGTTCTCTTTTTCATTTTTTTAAGGGACAGGGTCTCACTCTGTCACCCGGGCTGCAAAGCAGTGGAACCGTCAAGTCTCACTGCAGCCTCCAACTCCTGGGCTCAAGTGATCCTCTTGCCCCAGCCTTCCAAGTAGCTGGGACTACGGGCACACGCCACTGTGCCTAGCTAATTTTTTTATTTTTGTTTTTAGAGTCAGGGTCTTGCTTTGTTACTCAGCCTGGTCTCGAACTCCTAGACTTAAGCAATCTTCCTGCTTTGGTCTCTCAAAGTGCTGAAATTACAGGTTTAACCCACCATGCCCACTCCCATCATCAGGGTTTTTTTGTTGGTTTTTTTTTTGAGTTGGAGTCTCTGTCACCCAGGTTGGAGTGCAGTAGCACACTCACGGCCACCCCAGCATCAACCAGCTGGACTCCGGCGATCCTTCCACCTCAACCTTCCAAGTAGCTGGAACTACAGGTGTGTGCTACCACACCCGGTTTAATTTTTGATTTATTGTAGAGATGAGGTCTCGCCAAGTTGGCCCAGGCTAGTCTCGAACCCCCGGCCTCAGGCAATCCACTTGCCTGGCCTCCCAAAGTGCTAGGATTACAGGCTGAGCCACCAAGCCCAGTCATCATCAGGTTCTTAAAGCACACATGCAGACAGTTAAAATGGACAAGAAACAGAAAAGGCCAGGGTATCTTTGAAGATCGTGGATTAAAACCACACATATACTTGCAGAAGTGAGCATGACTTCTGCAGTAGGTGACACAATTCAGTGGCTGAAAATGCTGCCTGTGTCAACCATCAGCACCTGGAGGCAGGTGAGAAAACTGTAGGAGCCACTGCGGGTGAAATATGGCATTCTTCAGTAAGGGCCTGGCCACTGTGCAGTGGTCTAGACCATACCTAAGCCTTTGTATGCAATGGAAAATCCACTCTTCAATCCAATTCTTGCAGGCTGATCTCATCCCAGGCCAGAGACTAAAGGTTCCAGGGATAGCTCAGCTAAGGCTTTATCAGAACAGGCAGTAATCCTACCCAGCCCACAAGTCTCAGTACCCGCAGGGCCCCCAAACACTGCAAATGCTAAAATGCTAGCTGGATAAAAACGCTACCAAGATCCCCTTCCCACAGTACTTGAATATACACAGAACTGATACTAAGACCCGCTTTCACCCCATCTCCCCAAGAAGCAAGAGAAACGCGAGGCATTGCCAGTGTGCTGCACAGGCCAGTTCCTCACCTGTACTCAGCGACTCCTCCCGCGTGCTTCTTCATGGCCGTGTCGGAGCTCATGCCATAGAAAAGCTTTAGCTTTTGCCCGTTCCTCTCGATCACTTCTCCAGCACACTCGGTATGGCCCGAAAACATCCCTCCCAGCATGACGAAATCTGCTCCAGCTCCTGAATGCCCATGGTGGAGACAAAAGGAATCAGCCAAGAGTTCAGGGAAAATGGGCTCTGGAAAGATCCGAGTGCTTCCCAACTCCCCTTTCCTCCCCCAGCTACAGTCAAGAAAAAGGTTCCACCTCTCTCCAGGTGGCAAAAAGAAGGCCCCTCTGCATGGGACACTGGGAGAAACAGACGCGGCCTACTGAAGCTGGCAGCCAATATACTGGACCACACTTAAGATTAAGAGTTCTTGACTATGACCACACCTTCCAAACAGAGGTCTAATTTAGAACCAGAGAAACAGTAAGAATTGGGCAGCCAGGCATCGACTCAAAAAAATGGAATCATATTCTTGGCGAGGCATAGTAGCTCATGCCTGTAATCCCAGCACTTTGGGAGGGTGAGGCAAGAGGACTGCCTGAGCCTGGGAGTTTGAGACCAGCCTGGGCAACATGGTGATACCTCATCTCTACAATAAATGAAAAAATTAGCCAGGTGTGGTGGCATACACCTGGAGTTCCAGCTACTTAGAAGGCTGAGGTAGGAGGATCACCTGAGCCCAGCAGGTCGAGGCTGCAGTAACCGTGATCGTGCCACTGCACTCCAGCCTGGGTGACAGAGTGAGACTCAGACTCAAAAAGCATGCTGTCTCGATCTTGGACTTAATGACTTCTAACACAAGGACTCTACTATAATGTAGGCATCTGGTCTCTAAAGTCTCAGAACTCTGACTCTCCGTGCTTATAGGTCATGAAAAGCCTCAGAACAGGTTGAACCTCCTATACCAGAGGCTGGCCATAGAGGAAAGAAGTGCCTATATCATATAAGTCATGCAAAACTCAAGCTGCATGACCACTATGGTGAATATCAGATTTCTGGAGTAAACGATCTGCCATGCTAATCACAGAATGATAATGAAATTTCCAGAGAGGTACAGAGTAGCTGCAGAGGAGACGCCAACAGCAGGAATGCAGGGCACAGGCCCACCTAAAGGATACTCTGGGCACTGAAGTTGCCTTTCAAGGCTGTGCTGGATAGGACCTGGGCTGGCTCTGTTTATCCCAGGGCATGGCATAGGGTAGAAGCAGAAGAACTAGTGCCAAGAAAATAGAAGGGATACGCGGAAGAAACAATAAAAACAGTCACCATTTCCCACCTTGTTTGTGGATAGCTGTACAGGGGGCCCCCTCATTGAGTAGTAAATACGAAACTACTACAACTACTCCCCCTAAGTCCTATGGAGGTTTTGTGCTTAGAACAGAATAAGACAAGAGCAGGTGCAGAAGCATTAAGTAATGAGGATGAAGCAGGAGGGGAGCTGGACAAACCCTAGAGGAGAAGAAAACATAGGAACCCCAGAAAAGTGGCTCTGATGCCTTCCATCCGGTCATCTGAGCATTTACAGAAGACTCGGGCTTATGTCAGCATGACAAAAAGATGTGCTCTCAGGGCTGGCCCCTTGAGGTTTCCCCTCAACAGAGAAAAAGACTGAGGAGAATGAGAATTGAAGTCCATCCACCAGAACCTTACTGAAGTACAGAGCTCTGGTAGAATACCCTCCACATCCAACCCCTGCCACCTATCCATGCCAGTGAAGTTCTGAGATTTGACCTCTAGCTTGGTATGAACCTGGTACCTGGGCAGGTGAGGCATAATAGGGCCTTCCTCCATGGCAGTGAAATCTGCAGACCCTCCCTTCTGGGGGTTCTAACACAAATGCTGGCTCGTTGGTCCTCCTGCCGTGACTTTAAGGGGACAGAGGATAAGAGGTATCCAGCAAGGACTCCCGAGGATCACAACCCCGGGAGCAGAGCGCCTATGCAGCAGCTGCGGAGGAGACGTCAACAGCAGGGATGCAGAGCACAGGCCCACCTAAAGGAGACTCTGACATGTTCCCAATTATTTTCATTTCAGAACACTCTTGTGTCTTCTCCTAAACACATTTTCCCTGACAAGGTCCCTCTCGAAGAGAAGAGTGGAGGAAGGAACAGTGCCCAGGGGAAACTGAGCTGAGTCCAAAGGCCAGAACTGTTATCTACAGGAGACCTTCTTAAGGATCAGGCTAGTGTGCAGTTGTGTGGCCACAGCTCACTGCAGTCTCAAACTCTTGTGCTCAAGTGATCCTCTTATCTCAGCCTCCCGAGTAACTGGGACTACAGATGTACCACCACCTTCAGCTAATTTTCACTTTTTGTAGAGATGGGGTTTTGCTATGTTACCCAGGCTGGCTTGAACACCTGAGCTCAAGCGATCCTCCTGTCTTGGTCTCCCAAAGTTTGGGATTACAGCCGTGAGCCACCATGCCTGGCCCTAATGACTAGTCATTTTAAAGTACACTCAGCTCTCACTCTGTGCAGAGAGCACATGTGAGGCATCAGAAGGAGCCCAAGATGTAATGGCACCTATTAAGTCGATCCAGCTCAAAAATCAATAGTAAAAATGTCCCTGGTCAATGGTCCTCATAATAAGGGGGGTAAGTGAGAGCACTGACTAACAGAGGTCCTGCATTCTCTCTACCCTGTCCTACATCGTGGGACCGTGACCTTGTCACTCTCTCCTGGAGCCTCGGCCTCCTTGAATACAAAATGGACAAGCAGGGATAGACAGAAGAGCTATAGATTCCCCTCCACAGCCAAGGTCTATGCTTAGGATGGGATTAAGTCTCACTTGATGACATTCTTTGGGTCCCTATGAAGTCCTGCTAAGAACATGGCCCCATGTTTTCCTTTGTAATCATCCGAGTTTTCTTTAAAACAATTTTTTGTTTAATCATAATTCCTAAGACAGAAAGTTTCCTGCTGCCAAAAAAAAATTTTTTTTTTTTTTTTTTTGCTGGCATCAGAAAAGGGTGGGGATGCGGGGGCTTTGTTTTTACTTCCTGCCAGTACCCAAGGCTCCCCCTTCAGTTTGGAGCTCACAGCCATGCAGCCCGCTTGGACTTCCGAACACAGTTTGTAGTTAAGTGGCCAGCACATGGCTTGGGAGGCCTATTTGACTGCCTGTTAAGTTGAGATGTGAGGCTGCCTAGTGCTCTCCTAGGAAAAGCCCAGGACACCTCACTGCCTCCCACCCCCTCCAGGTAGCCCTCCCCACCAAGATCCCATGGGCTCCCAGCGGGCACTGCTGCCCCCTAGTGGGAAGCAGGCTCCTAAAGCTCCTGTGAAAAACTAGCTGGGATTCCTCCTGTCCCTTCCGTGGGATTTCTCCCGGCCAAATCCAAAAGACCATCTGCAGTTATTACACGTCAGACCTGACATCGACCCCCTGGACGGGCCTCCCAAGCCCTCTCTTCCCTGGGTTGAAAAGAACATGACTTCACCCACTCCTGGCTCACAGGACATCACCCCTAGGACCATCTTCTGTGCACTTGGCCTGCTCTGCCACAGACCAGAACCAAACTGATGCCAGGATTTCAGCTAATTAGGGCTGAAACCCAGGGAGAGGAAACCCCAGGCGGGCCCAGAACTTCCCCGACAAGAGCCTCCCTCCTCATTCACCCTGAGAGCTGCAGGGAGCACCCTCTCTCTCGCCTTCCCTCCCACTGCACGAGGGCCCAGCCTTACCAAAGGCTTTGGCGACATCTCCTGGACATGTGCAGCCTCCATCCTTCAAAGAGGAAAAAGCAAGGAGAGGAGGACATCAGCGGGAGCTCGGCCAGGCTGTCCCCTCCCCCCCGCCCAAGAATGACCTGGTAACTGGGAATTCAGATCCACCACAGCCACCAGCCAAGCACTCGGGGGCCCAACTGCCCCCACCCCATGGCTGCCGCCTCTAACCTACTTTGCTCCCTTCCATGATATTCTTCCACTCCCCAGGCTCCATCCAGGTTTCTTCTGTGAGTCAGAGGCTGGCACCACCCTCCGCCCACCAGCAACCCCAGGCTCAGGTACTCCATGAGCTGGGGGTTTGGTCCTCGTCCTCTGCCAGTCCCTTATATAACATACATAGCCATTCCGCTGTCCACGCTCATTCTCACCCAGGAGTCACCTGTCCCTCTCTGCCTGGTGTGAGGTGAGATTTATTTAGTACAGGGGCTGAATTCTTTCAAAAGCCAAGAAAAGGACACTGAATGAGTTCCTTTATCTTTCCAGCTGCCCGTGTGTCTCCTGCTCTATGGTACGCAGCTACCTTAAAACCCAACATCCGTTCCAACTCCCACACTGCCCACACAGAGCACACACTTGGGCTGGTTCATTGTGTAGCAGATTGGTCTGTTATTTTGGGCTGCCCAGCAAGGTTCAGCTGTGGGCGTGATGTTTAAACACCAGCCACACAGTACACGGTGTCTAGGATGCAGAGCTCGTTGCGTTTCCTTACAAACACAAGACATACAAATGCCCAGGCTGCTCCCTATTCCCAATGTAGCCTGGGTAGAGTTCGAGGAGGAAAAGGACAGCACCAGGAGGTGCCCTGAAATAACAGCCAGACACACAAGGACAGCCATGAAAGCCACGGTGCCTGGGGAGACAGCAGCAGCATCAGGACTCATATGACGATGATGGATCCCTAAGTCCAGTGTGTGTCTAGTAGAGATATCAAGACCTCAGAGGAATGCATCTGTCCCCAGAAGGTGGGACCCACCTGTGGAGGGGCCAGGCATGATTTGGGAAGGAAGAGAGAAAACAGAGTCTACCGAGGCTACCTCGTGTGACAATCTGCAGGAAGGTACACAAGCCTCTGGTGTCAGAGGGCATCTATGTGGAACTGACATGAGCCGCTTGGCAAAGAACATCTCAAACTGAGAACACCAAGACTCTGACTCAGTCTCTTTCTCTATCTGCTTATTAAGCATGTCACTCCCAGAACCAGAACTCAAATACTGCTTCATTTACTTCTCAGCAGTTCTGATCACTGGAGGGGAGTGAAGGCTCCATTTTCTTTCCCTTACAAACATTTACTGACCACAATTATTTTCTCAATCAAGAGTGTTACTCATATAAGGTTTCTCTGACTCCTGGAGGGCCACAGGGCACTGGGAAATGATTATTTCAGAGGCAGTCTCTCCTCAGAATGTCTCTGGCTCAAACCCTCCATGTGAAGACAGTAACAGGGCTGGGTGCTCTCTACACCTCCTAGTGCTCTAATATTTCAACATATTTATTTACTTTCCCTACTTCACTTGTCCTGTCAACTAATTTTAAAGTGTTTTTATCTCTTCATCAAAACCAGCTTTAAACTATAGGATTTTAAACTTACCGTTTCAAATAAGTTAAATAAGCTCATGCTCCCATTAAAATAAGCCCCACACATATATGACTTTTTTCTAAAAAAAAGGTTTTGTTCACTTTCTTGTGTCTCCTGAAAATGCCACATGACAGAGGTCAGTGATAAGCCCTGCCTTAGAAGCTCTGTGCTCCTGGGACCTCAAGAAAATCGGCCCTTCTCTTCCCGGATGAACCCACATGTCCATAATCTTGTGATGTGCTGCAAAGAGAAAACCGTATTTACAGCATCATCTGCTGTCATAGTGTGCTTGTGTATGCATTTATGAAATGGACAAAGTAGACCGAACAAGCTGGACTGCACATTTCACCATGAGCAATCCAACTTTACCCGATGCCTTAAGACAAGGTCATCTGCTCCCTGCTACTGTTTATATTTCCCAATGTGTTCAAAGAGTCCTCGTGTGTTCTCAGGAGGCAGAGTAGTAACAGCAAGCTCCGGTCATCTAAGACACACGTGTACCTTTGTACGTAAATATTCACAGCTGCTGGAAGGCTATTTTAAAAAACAACAACAATCTGGCTAGCATTTTGCCCTTTGAATATCTATTCAAAGCAGTAATTGACAAGGGTTCCCTCTTTTGTTTCGCCAAAGGAGCTAACAGTATATTTAAGTACAAAAGGCCTTGTATGCCATGAGTAGTGATTTAATTTGTGAATTGTCAGCATGCTACTTTTGCTTAGAAATACTTGCTCATGTTTAAAACAAAGGTTGGTGACAGCAAACAAACACGAAACAGACAAAGAAAAGAGTTCAATCAAGTGTCCACTATGACCAGGAACTATTATAAACTTAAAAGTCATTTTTTGCCAGGCATGGTAGTTCATGTCTGTAATCCCAGCACTTTGGGAGGACGAGGCCGGAGAATTACTAGAGCCCAGGAGTTCAACACCAGCCTGGGCAACATAGCGAGACCCTGTCTCTAGGGAAAAAAACCAAAATATTAGCTGGGCATGGTGACACACACCTCTAGTCTCAGCTACTCAGAAGGCTGAGGTGGAAAGAATGCCTAAGCCTAAGAGGTAGAGGCTGCAGTGAGCTGTGATGGTACCACTGCACTCCAGCCTGGGCAACAGAGTTTGAGACCCTGGCTATAAATACATAAACAAAAAATAAACAAATAAATAAAGTCATTTTCCCATCCAAATACAAGAACTTGAAGTTGATATTTTATAGGTGGGGAGAAAACGAGGCTCAGAAAAGTTGAGTGACTGTAAAGCTATAAAAAAATGAAAGAACAAGATTAGAATCAGTGGTAATGATGACAGCATTTCTAGTAATATTTATTTTCTTTTCTATCTTTATTTGCATTTCTAACTTCTAGGTTAAACACATATTTTGTCAGGAAAATTTTCAAGCCACACACACAAAAAAGATTAAATTATTTGAATGAATTTGTTTAGGTCTTTCTAAATAATGGTAGGTGTGACAAGAAAAAGCTAGTTGGTCACAGCTTGATTGCCTATGCAAGGGGTGCCCTACATTTTTCCGCTCTCTGCCTCTCTGAAGTCACAATAAATAGAAACACAACTCAAGTCCAGCCTCCTGGGTATATGCACATGCTGAACAGACACCATGTAGCAACTAAACTATAACACGAGACAGTTGGAAGGAAACTGGACAACGTGGCAGAACCCAAAACATCTGATGGGTTTCCTGCAGGTTCAGGACTATTGGCAAGTGGAAGAAACCTGCTTGTGCTCCATTAGACAAGAGTGGTGGGGCAATGGTTTGCTGCTCTGAACCCCAAGATGCTCAGCTGTTCAGAAGGAATGAGCTGAAGTCAAGGGTCCGAATCCTTTACTTAAGTCGGCGCATTGGGTCATCAGGCTCCAAACTGAATGCCGAACCCCATCTAGGAGATCTCTCACAATTAATGGAAAAATAAGAACCTCGGAGCACACAGGTAGGATGGGAAGTGCCACCTTCCAGAAACACCAGTGCCATGGGCCTGGGCTGTCACTGTCCCTAACTGAAAAATTCAGGGAAGTTACTCCCTTGGGCGCCAAAAGATGAAACCTGGTTCGGAACCATACTCTGTAAGCCAGTGGTTCTCAAACTTGGGAGCACCTCAGAACAACCTGGAAGGCTTGTTAGGCAATGGGCCCTCATCTGCCATTTCTGATTCAGTAGGTCAGGTCTGGAATGGAGTCCGAGAACTTGTAACAAGTCTCAGTTGATACTGGTATTGCTCCTCTGGGTATGACACTTAAGAGAACTGCTGAAAACATTTGGTGGTGCTGTGTAAACAAGTCCTAAGTTGATTTCCAGTCAGAGTCACCTATGGGGCACGCAGAGCTTCCACCCCAACCTACCCCTAATCTCTGACCAAAGAACCCTGTAAACTAAGTAACTCTGAAGTTTCTAGAAAGACATAAATAATGGTATCTCAGAATAAGTTTATGGTAAAAGGTTATTAATTTAACTTCCATTAATTTGAAAATGGTGGTCATTCAAGTAATTCAAATTTTGATTTGATGGAGGTGCTTGATTAACATTATTAGTAATGGAGACACAGTTAATTATATGTAGAGCTTTTTGAGGCCAACCTCTGAAAGAATCTGATTCACCAGAATGGAGTCCAGAAATATCAATTTATTAAAGCATCTCTGGTAATTCTCATGTAGCTAGCCTCAGACATGGCTGCAGTCCAATTTGAGAACCACTGGCATATTGGACAATGGTACCAGTGCTTGGTGTCTATGGGGAGTTAAATAGCCTCCCTTAGCACAAATGTTGACGGACCACTCTATGTCAGCCTTTTACATGCTAGTTGTCTAATAAATGGGTGTTAACTGGTTCACTAGGGCAAAAGCTAAAAGAAAAGGTACTGAGTAGAGAGCATTAGAACTGCCATTAACCAATAAGCCTTTGATCATTTATTCTAGCTTCTAGCACATAGTAGATGGTCAGTAAATACTTGCTGAATGAACGGATGGGTGGGTAAAAAACTTGGATGAAGAATTAGGAACACAGACAACCTGCACTGGATGGTGAGTCAAGGACTAGGTAGATCCTAGCTTCAGTTATTATCTGACCGTCACGTGATGTGAAGCAAAGGCCACATCAGCTGTAGTTAAGGCTCAAATAAGATGATGTGCATGAAGGGATTTTGTTTTTCTTTGAGCCAGGGTCTCACTCTGGCACCCAAACTAGAGTACAGTGGCACGATCACAGTTCACCACAGCCTCGAACTCCTGGGCTTAGGCGATCCTTCCACCTCAGCCTTCAAAGTACCTGGGACCACAGGCATGTGCCACCACACCTAGCTAATTTTTATTTATTTTTTTTTGGTAGAGACAAGGTCTCACTACGTTATGTTGCCCAGGCTGGTTGGTCTTGAACTCCTGAGCTCAAGCAATCCTCCCATCTCAGTCTTCCAGAGTGCTGAGATTACAGGCATGAGCCACCATGCCTGGCCTGATTTTTAGAGTATAATTCGTAAATGCAGGTCCAGAAAAATCAAACCTCAACAGGCTGAACTGCTGAGCCAAAATCAACAAGGTTTCAATCTGCAGGGAGATGTCATTTCTTGCATTTGGTTTTTCAAAAACTCACCTATCGGTGATTTAATATGGAAACCTGGCTTAGCGATTGTGCAAGTGAACAGATCTGAAGGTTTAATGTATTTAATATGAGTCAACATTGTTTTAGCACAACTAAAAATATGCCACCACTTCAAATTTGTAAAAACAGACATCTATATAAATAAAACATCCACGTAAGCGGAAGACATAGTTCTATTACAGTCCATCAGATCCTACGTGTTCTGTCCTGTTCTGAGCGTCTCATCTCCTGATAACTGCCACTGTTGGTGATGGTCACATGGATAAAGGTGGGGTAGAATAGGGATAAGCTGGGGACAGATTTCAACCTGGCACTCATTCCTTCATTCAGTCCTTAATAATGGTGGCTCACGCCTTCATCCCAGCACTTTAGGAGGCTGAAGTTGAAGGACCACTTGATCCCAGGAGTTTGAGACCAGCCTGGGCCACACAGCAAGATCTCACTTCTACAAAATATCAAAAACTTAGCTGGGCATATTAGTGCACGCCTGTAGTCCCAGTCATGGCAGGCTGAGGTGGAAGGACTGCCTGAGCCCAGGAGGGCAAGGCTGCCTTGAGCCATGGATGGTGCCACACTCCATCCTGAGCAACACAGTGAGATGCTGATTCCGAAAAAAAAAAAAAAAAAGAAATAGTGGTTGGTGACTGTGGCACCATTCTTCCAGGAGCTTCCAAACTATGGCGTGAGAACAAGGTTTGCCTCTCCTCAGCTCCCTCCTTCCCGTACATTTCTCAACCCACAAAAGTTTAACTCCTGCCTCCAAGTCTGCTCTCCCCAGTTCCCGGTGCCCTGTCAGTAGCAGACGCCACTGCCTACTCCCTCCTGCTTGAAGCACTCCTCCCTCACCTCCTGGACTCCCCAGGACGCTCCTAGGTTCCTTCACGGGCTCCTCTGAAGTCAATCCCAAGCCAACTGCAACTCTCACCCTCATATCCGGGGTCCATTCACTCCCAAGGTTCCCACAGTCCCTGGGCTATAGTAGCTCCCAGGTCTCCAGTCCATGAACCCAGTGCCTCATGAATTTCCTCATCAATGCCACTCATGCCCCTCAAACTCAACACCAACCCTGAATCTCTTCCTTTACAGCTGTTTTCTCTCTGAGCTGGCAGGTGGGGCAGCTACAATCTTGTTTAATTCTGCCTCCCAAATGTCAGTCAGTTCTGGAGAGATGGCTTTCCACGACTGCCGCTTAGGGGACGACCCTGTCAACTCCTTCCTGAATTACTAATACCTTCCCAGCTGGGCCGTTCTTATCTCACCCCTTTCCAATTCTCCCAAGGCAGTTAGTTCCACGTTTCTGAAAGACAAATCAACTTGCTTGGCACTCTCCCGCTCATACCTCTTCAGTAGCTCCCTAGTGCTCTTAGGAGAAAATCCTGATGCTTAATGTGGCTCCCACAGTGCTAGTCCACTTGTGCCCTGAAGCTTATCTCCTGCTCCCCCCCCACTCTGCCCCTGCCTAGCTCACTGCCCCCGACACAGTAGCTGAGATTCTTCAATGTGTCATTCTCTCTTGCTTCCCTTACCCTGATGCTTTTCAATTTCCTTCTTCCCCTTCATCTGGAAAAGTCCTTTTCAACTATCAGACATCTCTATCACTTACTCTAGGAAACCTTTCCTGACCCCTGAATCTAAGATATGTGGCCTGTTATAAGTTGAATTATGTCCCTCCCTCGAAATTCACCTGCTACCATCCTAACTCATAGTATCTCAAAATGTGACTTTATGTGGAAATAGGGTCCTTGCAGATGTGACTAGTTAAGATGAGGTCATCCTGGAGGAGAGAGGTTCCTCATCTGATAGATATCCTCACGAAAAGGGGAAATTTGGACATAGACAGGCACATGGGAATGCAATATGCAGACTGGAGTTGGGCTGCCACAAGCAGAGGAACTACCACTACCATATGCTCATAGAGAGGCCTGAAAAAGATCCTTCCCTGGGGACTTCCTAGGGAGCTTGGCCCTGCTGACACCTTGATCTTGGACTTCCAGTCTCTGAAACCGTGAGACACTGAATTTCTGCTGTTGCAGCCACTCAGCCTGTGGGGCTATATTCCAAGAGCCCTGTTTGGCCTGTTACAAGGTCAGACTATGATATGGTCCTTCCTGTGTCCTCAAAATGACCCGTTTATCCCACATCGTACGACCCATCGCCTCGCACCGTTATCGCCAGCTAGGCCTGCTGACCTCACTGCATCGAATACTTGGGCAATAGGGCCGTCATCTCTGCTGAATGCCGCCACTGAGACCTCAGTGTCCTGCTGCCTACAGCAACATGGAGGGAGCAGCCCACCGCCCACCCCGCGGTCCCAAGACACCCCCAGCCTCAGCCCTGCTTGGTGACTCACAGAGATGATGTGCCCCTTCAGGCCATGGGCAGAGTCAGCGCACTCGATGACTGCACTCAGCTGGGGGTAGCCCACACCCGTCTTGGTGCGGGTGGTACACACGGAACCTGGAACAAGAAGTGGATCCCAAAGAGAGATGGTTGTGCATGAGCAGAACAGGACAGAATATGAGCCCCACCACCCTGGCAGCCCCAGCCTGTTGACTGGCAGCGAACCTTCCATGGCAGAGGAGACGAGATTGAGGGAGGAGGAAAGGGGCTGCTCGTGAATACCATGGAGGTCACAGTAAATCATACCATGTGTCCACACATCCCTGCCAGTCCTCATCACTGTTACCAGCTTACACCCACGCATCACCCTCTCCTCTACCGTGCACCCATCACTGCCACTCTCCCATGGCACAGACTCCCACATGGTGGCTGAGCCCTGACCTCACCACACTTTCTGCTTTCCTAGGATCCACACTCTCAGGGACCTCTCAGGATCCTCCCACTGCCTTGCAGCTTCTTTCCCTTCAAGCTTTGTCCAACTCCTCACCTCTCTAAGTCTTACAGCCTCACCTGTGAAATGGACATAAAACGTCCGAAAGCAAATGGCACAGGAAGGGAAACGACCTAGCCTGCAGCAAGCCCTAGGGACAAGGAGTGGCACTGATCGCATTCCTATACCCTTGCCCCGCTCTCGCTCAGCTCCGTCCCCTGCTAGGAATGAGACCTGTTGCCCGGTCGCGTGTCCATCCCCCTCCCCCGCAGCTCCGCTGAGTTCCCTGCAGCCTAGTCCTGAGGTCCACTTCCAATGCAATGCTCACACCAGCATCCCAATGCCTTCCTGCCTCGGCCTCCTGCCTCCTAGTCCCCTGTCAGTCCCAGTCCCAGTTGCGTTATCCAGTGAAGTCTGGGCCGAGTCGCACTCTGGCATCTTCATCACACCACCCTGGTCCTGCCCACCTCCTCCCACTTTACCCAGATCAGCCAAGTCAAGCTCACCTGCTCCCCCCCAGACCTCATCTCTCCCGGCTACCTACCGCTGACTTTTCAGTCCCCTAAGGGGCAGGTTTCTGCCCACCATAGGGGTTCTTTGTACACAATGTTTTCTCTCTTGGAGCACTCCCCTCTGTACTGGCCTCCTTGTCTAGCCAACCCTTTCTCATCTTTCCAGCTTCATCTTAAATGTCACTGCCCCAGGGAAGATGTTCCTCATAGAGCTGATTTTCAAAAAGAGGTACTTCAATGATGACTTCTGTAAGAATGCTGAGGGTCTGTTTTCTCTGCCAGGTGGTAAGCTCCATGGATATGCATTGTTGTGATTCGGGTGTTAAGAATAGAGCTTAGTACATAATAAGGCACTATAAATAGTCACTGAAAGAATGTGTGGACTCAAGGATGAATGAGTCACCCACATCCCTGTCTCTACCGCTTCCCTACTCATTCAAGCCCTCCCGGATATCCCCATGAGGGGGCGCTCTGGGTGTGAACTCTTCCCCGCCCACCAGACCTGGAGGTGAGACACTCTGAGCCTGCCTCCTTGTGGGAAGCTACGAGCTTCCCGTGAATTCCTCCTAGAGGTCTTTAGGGAAAAGATCAGACAAAAAAGCATATGCATACTCCCCAGGCCCGGATTTTGCAGAGAAACCAGGAGGGACAGAGCAACACCCTTCTCCTGCATTCATCTGCTGTGGGGCAGAATCCACCTAAGTCCTGCCCCGGGTCCACTCTCACAACATACCTCTGTGTGCCACTCACAGTCCCGGAGGCAATATGTCTCATTCCTACCAAGGCACCCTCTGTCTCAGGGACCGGATATGCACTGTGCATGGCAGAATAAGAGGTTTATAACCCCTGGCTCAGCACTGGGATTTCTCCTTCTCTCCCACTCAATTACTAGACCCAAGAGGGAAGGCGGAGGCCTCAGCTACCATAGGCTTGGAGCTCTGCGCTTGCTGAGGGCCCTATGAAGGTTAGGACGATTGCCTTTCTTGGAAACAGCCAAAGAAGTTTCACACAAGGCGTGGACATGGTCTTGATTAACACCCAGGTGAAAGAAAATTGGGATTTAGCCAGGTTCAGTGGCTCAGCCTGTAATCCCGCGCCTCTGGGAGGCCGAGGTGAGCGGATTGCCTGAGCCCGCGGGTTCGAGACCCGCCTGGGCAGTGAGACCTCATCTCTACAATAAATCAAAAAATCAGCCACACGGTAGCGTGCACCTGTAATTCCGGCTACTCGGAAGGCTGAGGCGGAAGGATTGCCGTAGCCCAGCAGGTCGAGGCTGCGGTGGCCGGGAGCGGCCATTGCACTCCAGTCTGGGCGACAGAGTGAGACTCCAACTCATAAAAAAAAAGAAAAGAAAAGAAAATTGGGACTTATATTGTCCTGATTAGAAGGAGGAAAACCCATTAATGTTTTTTCCCAGTTCCCAGAGGTTGCTCAATCATGAACCAAAAAAATGTCATCATTTGTCTTTACTATAGTTTGTGAGATTTAAATATGAACTCCAGTCAATTTTAAAAAGTAGCTCCTATGTATCGGGCTCAGAGAAGACCCTTACTCTCTTTAGTCACATCTGTTCTAGACAGACAGCCAGAGGGGGACATGTGACATCTTGTGAGGAAACAGAATGTACACACAGAGATGTGCATGAGGAAACAAGTGCCACTGAATGCTCCAGATCACATCAAGAAAAGCTCTTTGAGAGCCAAGAAGCTTCTCACACACTTTCACACCCTGCCCAGCACCCAGCCAGCACAATGGTAGCTAATAGACACTCAATACACATTTCTGATTACAGAGGGAGGGAAACGACCTGGTCTACAGCAAGCCTAGGGACAAGGAGTGCCCCCACCTTGGGTGAAAAAAGGAGTCCTCCTGGTCTACTACCCTATTCTGTTCTATTACTAGGCAGGTCTATCACAGCCCGCACTAGGAGGGGAGCACTTGGGAAGCAAGAACTGGGACTTATCCTTTGACTTTTCAATAATGGCAGACACTCAGTAAAACCAGTTATCTTTCCTCTTGCTCAGACTATGTTGTTAACTGGCATACATGAGTGGCAAGATGAAAATCTTAATTTTGAAAATTTCCCTGTATGTTAAAAGCGTGTGTATTTTTATGAACCTTCAAGGGCGCTTCTTCCTAATATTCTCTTCATACATTCTATTCCCTCAGGCTGATCACCCAGTCAAGTCACAATGCAATGGCGTCTCCTGCCTCCCAGCTGTGCTCTTTCTCACAGATTCCTCTCATACTGTTTTATGATTTGCTTCCTTTTTTGGTAGTGTCTTTTGGGTGGGAGATTTTTTTTTTTAATCTTTGCTTTTTTTTAATCCCAACTGAAAATGCATATCTTCTTTCCTTCTCTCTAATTTTAGTGTCTGGTTAATAGTATGTGCACGGATGAATTTTTAAACATGGCAACTCATCTTCAAGTATAGCAAAAAGGAAAAGGCAAACACCAACTAGCCCCAAGAGATAATGGCGCCACCCAGTAGAAGGACAGAAAGACTGTCCTTCTCCACTCAAGATGCTAACAGGTGGTCCTAGGAGAGAATGCATGGGAGAAGCACATGGGCAACATCTGTGACTGATATGAAGCAGGTGAGGAGCCAAAGGTGGCTAACAGACTGGTTCATGGGTCAAGTTCAAATGTAGCCTCATAGCTGCAAGCTCATTTGTAGTGTTTGGGGTCCCTCACTCACATAAACTTGACTCATTCATGCCCATTAACTGTCCTCATGGATTCTTCACTCTCACCTTCCTCTTCAAGGCAAATGGGATCATTAATGAAATCTGCATTCTTTTCTTCCACATTAATGTTCTGAAACCCAGGACCTCATATTCTAACCACATCCAAGCTCCTTTAGAAGGTCCCTGGGGGGATCAGAAAGCAGCTCAATGATATTTCTCATCAGGGGCTTCCCTTGAAGTTCAATAATCCTTCCAGAAAAAAATGTGCTTTCAACTTTTGGATGACTCATTCATGCATTTCCTCCCAGCCATCTCCAGTCATCCCAAGCCTAATATCCCAGTCTACGCAACACACACCCTCTGCTGTGTTCCCAACGTATCTTACCTGGTCCGACTCCCACTTTAATGATATCTGCTCCAGAAAGAATAAGTTCTTCTACCATCTCTCCTGTCACCACATTCCCTGCCTAAGACAGAAAGAACACAGCTCACAATCGTGAACTACATCTGGTGGTACAAAGGTGAGGAACTCCACATTTGAACACAAGGATGTGCATACCCTCAAGCCACCAGGAAGGTGGACAAAAAAAGGGGGGGGGGACAGACACCGAGCCCAATTCCTGAGTCTATTTAAGTCTGAAACGTATGGGCCAAAGTGTTCTGGTTTCCTTCTCTATTGAATAGAAACACAGAATTTGATACCTGGTGACTACTTTTTTGCGGGAAAGATCCCTGGGTGAGCTATCGGCATGAGAAGGTCCAGCACTGTGTAATTTTAGAACTAGAAGAGAGCTTAGCGTCTGTAGGTCACGGCTTTTTGAACTCTTAGCAATGGACAAAACAAAATCTTACAGGGAACCCCAAAACATAAAATATACAATGAAATGCTCCCTCAGAGATCAAAATCTTTATCGTTGGGTATAAAATGCTTCATAGTTTGCAAAATTCAAAGAATCTCTCTGGAATCCCAGGGAGGCAGGGCTGGAAAACACAGGCAAGAAAATCACTGGGTGTCCTGGTCTAGGCCTGGGGTTCCCATCTAGACAAGAATGGGCAGATGAACCCTTATGGACCATTAAAGTGGCATTGCTCCATTTACAGAAGCCTAAGAATAAACATACAAGCCTCCAGGAAGTGGCAGAATCTATCAACCAGAAGGATGCATCTGGTCTGGAAGTAGTACAAGTTCTTTCACTGCAGGAGTCTGGGAGTGCAAAAATAGCCCTTTTTATTACAACTCACTGCCCTGAGATTCTTCAGCCAGTATATAGGGTATCTGGCAAGATGCCCTGTTTTCACAACTGTGCAAAGTCATATTTTGCAAAATGCATCCCTAATCATTCTACTCATATTTTTTAACACAGAAACCCAAGTGTCTTTTTTCTCAATAAATTCCCAGAGGGAATTTTTCTTTTTAAATTAGACAAAGTGATTTTTAACTTCATATAAAAGGATGCTGGGCAAGGTGATGAGGAGGGCTTAAAGCTACTTTAATCAAACATCAGCTGACAATGGAGAATGACAGATGGCCCAGAAAGAGGCCTGGAGGTGGATGAAAGAATTAAAGTTGCATCCCCACCAAGTGAGAGAAAATGTTGAACACATGCAATAAGCATAAAAGTTAAAAAACGTGGATAAAGCTATTTAATTAATTTATAAACTTACACACAAACACACATACTCATACAATCAACAAATAACTAGGAAGATTAAAATGTCTGCAATTTTGACAGATGGTTGCTAACCTTAGCGTAGCAAGACTTCTTACAAATCTGTAAGAAAAATGC
Source organism: Carlito syrichta (assembly GCF_000164805.1). Taxonomy (NCBI): domain Eukaryota; kingdom Metazoa; phylum Chordata; class Mammalia; order Primates; family Tarsiidae; genus Carlito; species Carlito syrichta. Next base: position 540,059 of record NW_007252953.1, on the reverse strand, counting down.
TAACACTTCGCAAAGGAAGAGCCAGAGGACAAACTAATAAAAGAAATAAAAGTGGTTAATAAAAACGGAGTGTTCAATGTCACTAATAATCAAATGTAAATTAAGGTACCAATCAGGTACTACTTTTCACTTAATAAATTATCAATAGCTGTAAACACGAAAGACAAAACAGCAGACTTTCTCTCTTTCTGCTGGTAGAATTCTGTTTTAGTACAAGTTTTCCTGGAAAGCAATCTGTCCATATAAAAGAAATGCAAAAATATGTATATCCTTTGATTCAATAATTCTAAGAGTCTCTTCTCAAGGAAGTAATAATAAATGAGGACAAAGATTAAACTACAAAGACATCATTTATATCAGTGCAGAACTGCAAATAAGTTTCCCAAAATGGGAATGGTTCAACATTTTATAGCCTATCCATGTGAGGTTTTTAAGAATGGTTTAATGGCATGAGAAAATGCTTAAATGGTTTCAGTATAATGTTTGGAAAAACAGTAAGATCTCAATTTTTTGTTTAAAAGAAAGCATAAGTGACTCCGGGAACGGTGGCTCACACCTGTAATCCCAGCACTTTGGGAGGTGGAGGCAAGAGGACTGCCTGAGCCCAGGGGTTCGAGAACAGCCTGGGCAACGTGGCAAGACCTCACCTCTACAACACATCAGAAAATTAGCTGGGTATGGTGACGTGTGCCTGTAGTTCTAGCTACTTGGAAGGCTGAAGCGGAAGGATCACCTGAGCCCAGCAGGTCGAGGCTGCGGTGGCCGTGAATGCACACTGCACTCCAGCCTGGGCAACAGAGTGAGACTTTGACTCAACGAAAAAAAAAAAAAGAAGAAAGGAAGTATAAATGTATATGAAAAAAACACATCAAAAAGCTAACAAATAATGTCTAGGTTGAAGGGATTATCTGGCTTTTATTGCTTTTTTCCTTTAATCTTCTCTGGATTTTATAGTAGAAAGAACATTAATTTTATAATTGAATGGGGGAGGGAGGGGTGTTAGTTTTGTTTTCTATAGTGCAGAGTAGCAAGAACTCTGTACCTGGAAAGGGACTAAACAGGAACCTAAGAAACAGCTTCACTGGTTGACTTGCTAAACAACCAAACAAAACAACAGCAATAAAAAACCTTAGGGAAGCTACTCTAAGCCCTCCACACAAGTCCACTTTCTGTGTGGATTTGTTTTTCCCAATCTGGTGCCGCCAAGAGCCATTTTATTTTCAAGAGCATACTTAAGACAAAATAAATAAATCAAGTCAGCTCATGATGGACATACCAGGTACTGTCAGAGTAAGTCTAAAAGCATTGAGAAGGCTGACACTGTTTTAGTAACCCAGAAGCTTCCACAAATGTCTCCCTCTGCCCTCAGCTCCTTGTGTGGCTCCCAAATCCTCCCATGGTCAGAACGTGGTCACTCCTGCTGTGTGGAAAAACCCAGAATGATGATGAAATGCCTCATCCATGAGGCACAGCAAGAATGCCGACAAGCAGGATACGACGGGGAAGTTTCCACTGGCAGGAACAAAAGCTATCTTTTTAAGTTTAAAACCAAGAAGGGCAAAAATAAGGGAAAAGAGGAAAACACTACACCAGAAATGAGAACAACGGCATGAGTGGGGTCAGTGTTTGGTGAAGTCTCCAGCCTACCACTCAGGGGGCCTCTGGAAATGGAGGTGATATGGAGGGCCATGGAGGAGCTGGCCAGGGTGATTAAGTGACAAGTCCCCTTTATCACGAAGCACTTCAGGTGTGGAGCAGATGCAGAACGGTCAGAATGTGACTGCATGTAGTAGTAAGGCAGACTGGTCACCGGGGCAGCTCATGCAGGTTCATTTCTTGGGCGACCACAATAAAACAGAAGCTACGAACCATCATCTGGGACACTGAAGCAGGCAGATAGAGGGTTCCACTAGGCGTCCCCTCTTTCTTCCTAGGGATGCCAAGTACACTTAGGCTCTCCCATGCTCTGGCCAACAACAGCTGTCCCTCTGTGTCAAGGCCAGGGAAAAGACAAAAAAGTGACAAACCTAAGATTTTCATTACTTCTGTGCCATGTTTTAAAAACTGCTATGTTCTCAATGTTATATCCTCCCAAAAGTCATGTGCTGAAATCCTCACCCCCAAGACTGATGGCATTACAAGGCAGGGACTTTGGGAGGGCAGAGACTTCATAGATGGGATTAGCATCCTTTTAAAAGAGGCCTGAAGCCAGACTCGGTGGCTCAGCCTGTAATCCCACGCCTTGGGAGGCTGAGGTGAGTGAATTGCCTGAGCCCGCGGGTTTGAGACCCGCCTGGGCAACTTGGTGAGACCTCATCTCTACAATATATCGAAAAATTAGCCGGGTGTGGTAGCATGCGCCTGCAGTTCCAGCTACTTGGAAGGCCACTGTACTCCAGTTTGGGCAACAGAGTGAGACTCCAACTCCAAAAAAAAAAAAAAAAAGAGGCCTGGAGGAGACTCCCTGCCCCTTCCAACACATGAGGTTACAACGAAAGATGGCTATCTATGAGCCAGGAAGCAAGACCTTACTAGACGACCAATCAACCTTGATCTTAGACTTCCCGGCTTCCAGAACTATGAAAGTAAATTTCTGATTTTTATAAGCTACTCAGTTTATGATATCTTCCTATAGCAGCCCAAACAAACTAAGACAAAAGTCCTCTGAGCGAAACAAAAAACAAAACTGTTTTGCCTCCATTTTTCCAGCTTTTTTTCAGACCTCAGTATCTACGGCATAGTAAGTTCAGAAAGATCTGGGGTCAGATGCTAGACCTCCCTCTCACTAGGTTGTTCTAAGCAAGTCACTTTAACTCTGAGTCTCAGTTTATCCTGCTGCTATAAAATAGGGCTAATCATACTCACTTGTGGTCGTAAGATTTATAAAGAAAGTTCTATCAAATTAATAGCACAGTGCCCAGCTTTCTTGGTAGTGCTTAAAAAATGTTAGTCCTTCCATTTATGAGTGATTTCTGTATACTGCTCCTCTACCCACTTTTTTTTAAAGATTTTTGTAATTATAGTCAAATATACATAACATAAAATTCACTGTTTTAACTATTTTTAGGTGTACAGTCCAGTGTCACTGAGTTCATCCACACTGTTGTACAAGCATCATGATTATCCATCTCTGAAACCTTGTCTGGTTGCAACAGCTGGAGAAGGAATGCAGGCAAGTCACACACAGAAATGCTGAGTTCTGCCCATAGCTCCCAGTGGATCAGCAGCCAGTGGCTATGCAGCATTTCCCTGAGGCAGTAGGCCAGGCCTCTAATCTAACCAGAACAGATTAGGCCTCACATACGGACTTCCTCCAGACTAGGTCAGAATGAACCACCAGCACAAAAGTATCTCTAGACCCAACATAGAGACCTCCAAGGCCCAGCAAGCCCAAGCTGGTGGCGCATGGCTAACAACAGTGTGGTATAATAGAAAGATCACAAGCCCTGGCCAAGACACCTGGCCCTGAATGCCAAGTCTAGCTCTTACTGGCTGAGTAACCCTGGGAAAGTTCCCTGAGCTTTCTAAGTTTCACATCAGTAAAAACAGGTGTTACTAAAGCAGTACAAGAAAGTATATAAAAGGATAAGGAATTATGACGTACTACTTTATGGTAATAAATACTATACTAATACATTTTGCAACCTACAAGTATGGGAATGTTGCATTTTAGTTTTCACTTGTTGTAAAATACTTGGCAATTTATTTTTCATGTCTTCAGTGAACCATGGGCTACTTAAAAGTGTGTTATTTTGTTTACAAATATTTGAAGATTTTTCCAGATCACTTTCTGGAAAAATTTAATTCCATTTTGGTTATAGAATATACTTTGTAAGACTTGAACTTTAATATTTTTTGATATTTGCTTAGTGTTACTGTCTTAGTAAATGTTCTGTGTGTACTTGAGAAAAATAAGTATTCTGCAATTGTCCAAGAGTGTGTTCCATAAATGTCAATTTGATTGATAGAGTTGTTTAAGTTTTTCATATTTTTATTGATTTTATGTCTACTTGTTC
>NW_007252953.1:515630-536023 GCF_000164805.1 Carlito syrichta | reverse complement strand
TTTTGTAATTATAGTCAAATATACATACATAAATTCACTGTTTAACTATTTTAGGTGTACAGTCCAGTGTCACTGAGTTCATCCACACTGTTGTACAAGCATCATGATTATCCATCTCTGAAACCTTGTCTGGTTGCAACAGCTGGAGAAGGAATGCAGGCAAGTCACACACAGAAATGCTGAGTTCTGCCCATAGCTCCCAGTGGATCAGCAGCCAGTGGCTATGCAGCATTTCCCTGAGGCAGTAGGCCAGGCCTCTAATCTAACCAGAACAGATTAGGCCTCACATACGGACTTCCTCCAGACTAGGTCAGAATGAACCACCAGCACAAAAGTATCTCTAGACCCAACATAGAGACCTCCGAGGCCCAGCAAGCCCAAGCTGGTGGCGCATGGCTAACAACAGTGTGGTATAATAGAAAGATCACAAGCCCTGGCCAAGACACCTGGCCCTGAATGCCAAGTCTAGCTCTTACTGGCTGAGTAACCCTGGGAAAGTTCCCTGAGCTTTCTAAGTTTCACATCAGTAAAAACAGGTGTTGTGGGCCGGGCAAGGTGGTTCACGCCTATAATCCCAGCACTTTGGGAAACCGAGGTGAGCGGATTGCCTGGGCCCACGGGTTGGAGACTAGCCTGGGCAACTTGGTGAGACCTCATCGCTACAATAAATCAAAAAATTAGCCGGGTATGATGGCATATGCCTGTAGTTCCAGCTACCTGGAAGGTTGAGGCAGAAGGATCACTTGAACCAAGCAGGTCGAGGCTGTGGTGGCCGTGAGCATACCACTGCACTCCAGCCTGAGTGACAGAGTGAGATCCAACTCAAAAAAAATAGGTGTCATTATCTCTATTTGCTATTAAGAAAGAAACACAGTCAGGTGTAGTGGCTGTAATCCCAGCACTTTGGAAAGGCAAGGCAGGAGGATTACTTATGCCCAAGAGTTCAAGATCAGCCTGGCAACATAGTGAGATCTCATCTCTACAAAAATTAAAGGAAAAAACTAGCCAGGTGTGGTGGTGCATGCCTGTAGTGCCAGCTACACAGGAGCCTAAGGTGGATCATCTGAGCCCAGGAGGTCAAGGTTGTGGTGAGCCATAATCATGCCACTGAACTCCAGCCTGGGTAACTGAGAGAGCCAACTCAAAAAAAAAAAAACTGTTTACTCCACATTAGTGCATTTTCCCACAGTACCTAGCATGTACCATGCATCATTATTCTCTTTCCTCTCTGAAAGCCACCAGGCAAACAGCCACAGGACTTGTTATACTCTTCCACCAAGTGGCACCTCACTAAGACTTTTTGTCACAGATGTTCTCTAAAACTCATTTTCTCCTATCCTCACGTGACAAGGCTCATCTTAGGTGAAAGGCAAGAAAAGAACCCAGGACGAATTGGGTACAAGAAGCAACAAGCCCTCACCCCAATGCAGAGACAGGAATCACCAGCTTCTGTTCACCGTATTCTAACGATTGTAATGACACTCAGCACTCAACAACACAGTCCTCATACACTGCATATATGTTCATGTATACAAAGCCTCCAAAGCCAGCAGAGAAATTATGTTTTCAAAAACCAAAAGTACTGGAGACTTCAGAATGAGTCACAGATTTCAGGGGTCAGTGCAGGCAAAGAAGAGCCTAGGAATAAACATCTACCTTGCCAGAGTCTCCCGTTTATTGCTGGGGAAACCATCGAGAGCCATGAAAACACATCCCTGGGTTGGCCAGTGGGCGCTGGAGAGGCCCTTGCTGTTGGCGGCTGCCCAGGGGGCTGTGGGAACTCTGTGCCAGTCTTCCCTTCCCAACTTCCTTCCCTATAGCAACCCCCAAGCTCGCATCGGCAACAAGGCCCTTTCCCTCATCCGACTCAGTCTCCCTCCTTCCCGCACTGTCCCACCTCCCCTGGTCTTTGTCCCTGAGAGGTGGCACACAGGGCTCTCTGGGCTGGAGAACAGGCAGTTCGCCCCAGCTCTAGGCAGGACCAGCTGTGAGCTAAACGCCTCAGCAGCTCCAGTTTGGAGAGTGCAATGGAGAGCTCTGAGACGCTAAGGGATTTCTGCTATCACTTGTCATTTTAAGAAATGACACACGTTTTCTCTCTGCTCAAAACAAACAACCTCCATGCCATCTCCCACCTTGCTTCTCCATCTCTTACTCAGTTCTCAGAGCACATGCGCTGGATACTTTCTACTGACAAGCAACTGCTGGTTAAGGCTTCGCTGTTACAAAGCTGCATACCATCAGAGCGCCACGATCACCCAACCTCCTTTTCACAGGTGAGCAAAGAGATTCAGAAGCAATGCAGCTTCCTCAGTGTGACTCAGGTCATGTGCTCACACTGACCCGACATGCTAGGATCTGAATGTTTGTGCCCACCCCACCCAAATTCCTGTGTTGAAACCTAATGTTCAATCTGTTGACAGTACTTTTCAAAGGTGATTAGGATATGAGGACGGAGACTTCATGAATGGGATTAGTGTCCTCAAAAAAGGAGCTAAAAGAAAAAAGAGGCTCCAGGGAGCTCATTTGTCCCTTCTACCATGTGAAGATGCAGTGAGAAGGCACCATCTATGAGGAATGGTGTCACCAGAAAACAAATCTGCTAATGCCTTTATCTTGGACTTCCAGCCTCCAGAACTGTGAGCAATAAACTTATGTTGTTTATAAGCCAGACAGTTTATGTTTATGAAAGCAGCCCAAAGAGTATAAAACAAAAAGTATTCAGTCGTGACTTTAACACCATTACAGCCAGCTGCAAAGTGAGGGGGAAAGAGCAAGCAAGGCATCTGGAAAACAGTGATAGGATTTGTTCCAGGGTCAGGCACAGTGGCTCGGCCCCAGCACTTTGGGAAACTGAGGTGTGAGGGTAACTTCAGAAGAGGGGTTCAAGACCAACCTGGACAACATAGTGAGACCTCTTCTCTACAAAAAATTTAAAAAATTAGCCAGCTGTATTGGCACATACTTGTAGTCTCAACTACTCAGGAGGCTGAGGTGGAAGGATCACTTGAGCCCTGGAGTTTGAGGCTGGCATGAGCCGTGATCATGCCACTGCACTCCAGCCTGGGTGACAGAGTAAGACCCTTTCTCTCAAAAAGAAAAAGAAAAATTTTTTTTTAAAAAAGGATTTGCTCCAGGAACTGTAGAATACCACACAGCTGACTTAAACCAACGTGGTAAATGTCAAAAATTCTATGGAGCAAATGACACAAGAAATATAAAGAATCACCATTAATAGAAGGCTGAGAAACAGGCAAAATTAAATGATGTTGTTTAGGAATGCACAAATAAGTGGCAAAACTAGAGACGGCAAAGATTACTGTACTCAGGATGAGGGTTTCATCTAGGTGGGGAGTATAGGTACACAGATGGGGGGGTTACTTTATGACTATTAAACTTGTTTTATGTATTTTATGTTTTATGTACTTTTTCTGGATGTCATATTTCACATTTTATAAAATGAATTACTTATAATAAAAAAAAAGTGGAACCAGTAAGTCTCCTCATTAAGTCCATGTTCATTAATTTCTGACTCCTAATCCTTTCATAACTAACTTGTAGGCCAAATGTCAATAAATATAAAGATCACCTTCCCAAGTTATTAGTTCTTTTTATCTCCAGAGTAATAAAAGCAGTAGAGGTGAACTGGAAGGATATGGATCATACCTCCTCTGAGAAGAAGCCCTGTCAAGGGCAACCTTGGGCCTGTCTTCACCTCCTATCTTAGGAAGGAATAAACAAAGGACTCCTCTCCTAGTCAGCAAATACTTGTCAAGCTCTTTCTACAACCCATGGAGGTTTCCACAAAATTTGTGTTTAACACTAAATGCTGCTGAAGGACTACCAGGTCCCAGGGGCCTGGGGGCTTCTGCTCTTCTAGGAATCCAACTGTTTCCTCTTCTATATATCCCAAGAGAAAAAGTTACCAAGGAAGGGCTGGGGACAGGGGAGCTCTGTGGAGCCTCACAACTAGATACACAAGCAGTGTTGGGTCATGATGGCAAGAATAACTTCATCACCCTCCAATGCAACGCTCCCCACCTCGGAGTCAACCTTCCACACCACAGAGTCAGGAGGTGGGAACTGGTCACACACACATTGCCCAGTGGAAGGAGGAGGCTTTATCACTAAGGTTAACAAGGACAGAGGCATGTTAACAAGTCTCAATGTCGGGTAATAGGTGGAAACTGGTCTTCACATTTAAACTGACCTGGCTTCAAATCCTAGCTTTGCCACTTAAGGTTGGTGTGACCTGACCAAAATTCCAAAGTCAAAGGACAAAGCAGAGCTTAAGAGCCCTCATCTGTAGTAAATTTAGGTTAATAGCTCCTACTCTTTACAGAGATGTTGTAAAGAAGAGGGAGAGCTGGGCATGGTGGCACGTGCCTATAGTCCCAGCTACTCTGGAGGCTGAGCCAGGAGGACTGCTTGAGCCCAGGAGTTCAAGCCCAGCCTGGGCAAAATAGCAAGACTCCATCTCTCAAAAAAGAGAAGAGAATTGATGTAAATCACCTAAATATGAAGGTATTGGCTGAGATAGGAAAAAAAACCCAAACTCTTTTTCTTAGTCTCAAACTCAATACAACACAGAACACTTCTGTGACCAATATGTGAAGAGTGAGGGGTTACCTATAAACAAAGCAATTCTCCAGGGAACACCAAAAGTGTCTTACAATTTAATTCAATTCCAACACTACCTGGAGACAGCGGCAGACCCCACAGATCAGGGATCAGTTCTACAAGACTGCCCCCTACTTCAGATGCTAATTGCAAATTGTAGTAACCCAAACTTTTGTCTGACTTGGCTACAAACTGGAATCCCCATGACCCCTTTCTCAGGCTCAATTAATTTACTGGAGTGGCTCGCAGACTCAGGGAAATGCTTAGTAATGTTTGCAGGTTTATTATATTAATAAAGGATACGATGAAGGATACAGGTAACAGTCAGATAAAGAGACACAGGATGACATCTGGAAGGGTCTAAAGTACAAGAGCTTGTCCCCATGAAGTTGGGGTGTGCCATCCTCCCAGCTTGAGGATGTGTCCACCCACCAAGAAGCTCTCCAAACCCCATACTTCTGAGACTTTATTTTTGGAGGCTTCATCACGTAGACATGGTGGATTATTAATCCCATTTCCAGCCCTTCTCTCTTCTCTGGAGAATGGGTGAATGGGGCTGAAAGTTCCAAGCTTCTCCTCATGGCTTGATCTTTCTGGTGACCAGTCCCACTCAGGAGCCCAATAAGAGTCACCTCATTAAAACAAAAGACACTCCTATCACCCAGGAAATCCCAAGAGATCTAGGTACTTTGTGCCAGACACTCTTATCACTCTGGAAATTACAAAGGTTCAAGGAACTCTGTCAGGAAACAGGGTCAAAGACGCAATACTGAAACAAAAGATTCTCGCAGCAAGCCTATCTACCCAGTCTCAGAAACTAGAGGCAGAGACCAATATATGCATATATGTTTCTCATCTTTTCACGTATTAAACAAACATTATTCTCCAAAAAACAGTGGACAGCACTATTATAGAGGGCAAAAAGAATTTTGCTGTTTCCCACTCCACTTTGAACACTGGTACAGCTGGATGACCTTGAGATGATTCTTGATCCTTTTTTCCATGTGTTTGGAAGGTACAAAAATACGTAACAATCCTTGGAAGTCCCTCCACAGAAGATTTAACTCTATTAATAGACTTAATTCCTGCCTCCCAACTCTCTTATAACGAAAATGCGGAAAGAAATCAAGTATAACATTCAAGAGAGGAGAGGGTTAGGTAAATTATCTAGCGGCCAATCAATAAATGCCACTGTAATTAAGACCAGTAAAGACATGCAAAATTACAATACAGGGTTTTCCAAAAGCTCAACCTGAACCCTTGAGCATCCACTGAAAGTCCTTTCCCAGAAGTCACATATACACATTCTCACTAGTAAGGGTGCTGATGGTTAGGAAAACAGAAGGAAAGGTCAAGAAACATGGCTAAAACACACCAACTGATTTAACATCAACAGTGAACTCACGGGAAATGTACATTTGTGGATTCCAGCTCTAACAACAGAGCTTCCTACTGGCAATAGGGGCGGGACATGGACCATGAAACAAACTGAAACCCAGTTACATGTTTTCGATATTACAACATGCCATTTGTTATGGAATAACTTAGACCCTTTTTAAAGGTATCACGTGGTAAGAAACATTTGATGATATTTAGCAAAAATGAGGAGACAACAGCCTGTGCTGTTGATCAGGATTTTATTTTTTATAGAGAAAAGCTAGTTTTCAGATCTTCCATGATGGCCTCCTCTACCTTCCTAATAATTCTCAACTAATCTTTGACTGAGGATGCACCAAAAGCACTGAAAACAGTAACCCCCTCCCACCCCCATCCCCGCCCCTCACCCGACACAAGGAACTTCCCTCTTTGCTTCCCCATCTTGAGAATGTTCTACCGTACCTACCATAATGGTGTGTTCGGGAAATTTGGCACGGACGAGTTTCACGAACTCCACAAAATGTTCCGAATACCCATTGGCCACATCCAGGCAAATAAACTTAACCTGTGGCAGAGCTTCCAGGATGCTGGTCATCTTTTCCAGATCGTTCTGCCCACTGCCCGAACTCACAGCTATGTGCTGTACCAAAATAAATCAAGACACACAGACATGAACAGAAGTCTTCAGAAGTCAGACTATGCCTCCATCCAGGCATCTACTCTGGGGACTGTTCAGTGACCCTTTGAGGTTTACCCTGATCGAGTACACAGTGGACCTGTTCGAGAAAAACAGCAGAGGTAAAGAATATTTGTTATTAAATCATTGCAGTTTGATCCTGTTATCTTTCCCACCGTGTATGTGTATGTCCTTAAACCTGGACCTCAGCCAGCCACAAAATCTTTCCAATAAACAGATTCCTAAATATTCAGGAAACCTTGTCCTTGGTGTCTATTTCATTTCCTCAAGCTTTCTGTGTGGAACTCCGGACTCTGTGAAGCTACTGGTGTCATATCACGGAAACTCAAGCAGGACAATGATGAAGAGTTGGAAAGAGTTTCCAGGTTGGCCACACAACTCAGGCTTCCTTACACCAAAGCTGTGGGGTTCCCCTGCACATCTCTGGGTGACAGAGTCAGACCCTATCTCTGAAAAATGTAAAAAATTTAACCATTCGCTTCTGTTAAAGTTTGGCACAGGGAAATTGAGGTTGGTTCATTTCTCTCAGTGCTACTATAAGTTTTTAACATTTTCCCTTTTTCATAAGCCTTTTACTTGGTGGGGGTGTGGAGGAGAGAGAGGAAGACGCCTAAAACCTCTCTGATAAATTCCTTCCTATTTTTATTTTATGCCCAGTAAAAACACATGCAAATCTTAACCTGGTCCAAGAGCTGTGAGTCTGATTTCCTGTTAAAAGGGCAAAATTTCCCAAAGGTATTAGCACAAGCAAATCTGACATGGTCTTCCACAACTGTACTTGCATATCCTCCTCCGTAACACCTTTTCCCTCTAATCTCCGCGGTACCAGTGGCCTAGAACCCTACAACTCTGCCATCTCTGAACCTCTGCCCTTTGAGAGGGGACTTGTTTTCTGTAATATATGCCTTAGTGAAACTAAGTCATGGGTTGTGCCTAGAGTTATATCTCCTTTTATGAGACTATGTATATCTTAACTCTTATCTCTAAACCCTTAGCCACAGATGAAGGGCATAGCTTAATATCCTTCATGTCGTTCCCCAAAATCATAACACTGTAGCTACAACCCAGACACTGAGTGTGCGCTGACTGTTAACATGATATACATTCACTACAGTTTCCTCTGCACATTCACACCCTGGCCTCGCAGTCCAAGGATCTGCCATGCACCAGTCCAACCCATACATTCTCTCCCTCCCACTGGAGCTTTGCTACCTTTTTAAATTTAACTGTTCAGGCCAGGCACCGTGGCTCACACTTATAATTCCAGCATTTTGGAAGGCCAAGGCAAGAGGATCCCTTGAGCCCAGGAGTTTGAGACCGGCCTGGGCACTATAGCAAGATCTTGTGTCTGCAAAAAAATCAAAAATTAGCCAAGCGTGGTGGCACATGCCTGCAATAGTACCAGCTATTGGGGAGGCTGAGGTGGGAGGACTGCTTGAGTCCAGGAGTTGGAGGCTGCAGTGAGCTATGGTAGCACCACTGCATTCCAGTCTGGGTGACAGAGCCAGACCCTATTTCTGAAAAAAAGTAAGATTTAAGCCAGGCTCCGTGGCTCAGCCTGTAATCCCGCGCCTTTGGGTGGCTGAGGTGAGTGGATTGCCTGAGCCTGTGGGTTTGAGACCCGCCTGGGCAGCGAGACCTCATCTCTACAATAAATCAAAAAATCAGCCGGGCGTGGTAGCGCATGCCTGTAACGCTGGCTACTTGGAAGGCTGAGGCGGAAGGATCGCTGGAGCCCAGCAGGTCGAGGCTGCGGTGGCCGGGAGCGGCCACTGTACTCCAGTCTGGGCGACAGAGTGAGACTCCAACTCAAAAAAAAAAAAAAAAAAGTAAGATTTAACTGTTCACGTCGGTTAAAGTTTGGCGCAGGAAACTCGAGATTGGTTCATTTCTCTCAGTGCAACTAAGTTTGTAACATTTCCCTTTTTAATTAGCCTTTTATTTGCTGGGGGTGTGGTGGCAGGGTAGTAAATCAAATGATCACACTTGTTAATGAAGGCCTGGGCTCTAATTAATAACACATTGCCAAAAGCTTGCTTTAAAAAGTCAGAGGGAGAGAAGCAAAAGGAAAGAGAAGATCATTGCCCCCAAACTTGCAACAAGAATGAGGAGAAGACAATGAAAATAAGTATAATGAATTTGAACACTACATGGCAGAAATGAAGGACTTACTATTGAGTCAGAATTATTTTATCTCCAGAACCACCTTCTAAAGCATCCAAATCCACACTGAATTAAAGCACAGAAACAACAAGAAACCAGGGACACCACAAAAGCAGTCTGACATGAAGCCATTTTCCAACGACAAGTGACCTGAACGGAGAGGAACAGCTCTAACTCCAAGATGCCTCTCCAACGACTTTGCACAGAACCACCTGAATGTGGCAGGAGGAAACTAAGGCATGTGGCAGTGGGGCTTTCTGTCGTTGTTTTCAAAAATGCCTGCTTTTTTAAAAGCGTTATTGAGATATAATGACATACCATTCATCCAAAATGCACAATTCAATAATTTTTAGCATATTCAGAGTTGTGTAATAGTCATCATCAATTTTAGGACATTTTCATAACCCCACAAAAATATTCTCACAACCCTTAACACCCCCAACCACATTCCCTCATCCCCTCAGGCCTAGGCAACCACTAATCTATTCTATGATTCCTACAGAACTGTTCTGGACAGTTCATATAAATGGAATCAAATATGTGGCCTGTTATGTCCGGCTTTTTCACTTAGTGAAATGCGCTCAAGCTTCATCCATGTTGTAGCATGTATCAGAACTTCAGTCCTTTTTACGGTTGGATAATATTCCATTGTATAAATATATACCACAATTTGTGTATCCATTCATAGGACATTTGGATTGTTCCTACTTTTTATGATTATGAGTAATGCTGCTACGAACAGGCATGAACAAGTTTTTATGTGGACATGTTTTCTGTTGGATCTATACCTAGAAATGGAATTGCTGGATCACATAACTCTTCTACTGAACCTTTTGAGGAACTGCCAAACTGTGTTCCTAAGTAGCTGCGACACTTTCCATTCTCACCAGCAGCATGTGAGGGTTCTAATTTCTCCACAACCTTGACAGCACTGATTATCTGTCTTTTTGATGACAGACATCCTAGTGGGCATAGTTTACACAACTCCAAAACAATTTGTCACACTCAGTTTTTTTTTTCTATGTCCAAAAGACATATTCAGACTAGATCCACCTCAAAATGCCTGGCAGGAAACACAGGTCTTCCCCGAGCTCTCGTGACGTAACACTTCACCTTTCAAAGGAAAATACAGACATTTCTTACAGGTAAATCCTAGTATTTTCGTAATATGATATGGAACAGGGTTCTTCAGCAAATCCATGGTAATGAGGCAGGACTGGAGAAACACTGAATTCTAAAAGCCTATGTGATGCTGATTCAAATCCTCTTGACAACCCTAAAGATTTTGTTCCCCCTTCAACACTTGTAATTTATAACCAGGCTGTAGTCGTACCTGCAGGCATTCTGCGTGATTTGTGGCAAAGAGCTTCCAGTCATCCAGGGAGTAATGCTTATGAATTGCTGTAAACATTGAGTGCTAGGAAACAAAACAGCATCATTAGGATGAGAAGCCAAGAGCCCACCCGCCCGCGTTCCCTCCCGGCCTCCATATGGAGATGCTGATCCAACAAGACAAAGGCATCCGGTGTTCCTGCCATTTACGCTTAATTTGCTTTGAATATGTTCCTAAGAGTCAAAAGAGTCAAAAGCAGACAAAGGTGCAACTATTGAAATCAGAGACTGTGTCCTCCATTTTAATCTGATTAGACACTACTGCATTCAGGACTTGGGAGGCTCTGCCAGGAGGAAGGGGAAAGATAAAGGAGGGTTCTCAGAACCCTGCCCCGGCCCACCCAGGCTCCCACCCACACCTGAGTTAAGCCAAAACCAGCCCAGATGGTCAAAAAAGAAAACTATGCAGCAGGGATCCCCCTCCCCCAGGAGAAGGGCCCTCCTAAGACAAAGTTCTGCTTAACCAACTCTAAAGAACCTCACCTTATACCTGAAAGCTTTTCCTTGTGTTCACAACCTGAACACTTCTTGCTAAAAGCTAAACCTACTAGGCAGTCAGCATTCTTGAAGGAGGGAATTATAAAAATGATAACCCCAAACCTATAACTATCAACCCAGTATTTACTACCTGCTTTGTGCCAGCTCTTTGTATAATTTCATTGAATTCTCAGAACAACTTTGAACAGTATTATTAGCATCATGGGCAGAAATGGAACTTAAGAAACATACATTTATTAAATTTAAGAATTAGGCCAGGCACTGTGGCTAACGCCTGTAATCCCAGCACTTTGGGAGGCCGAGGCGGGAGGAATGCATGAGCCTAGGAGTTCAAGATCAGCCTAGGCAACATAGTGAGGCCTCATCTCTACACAATAAAATCAAAAAATTAGCCAGGCATGGTGGCGCATGCCTGTAGTCCCAGCTACTCAGGAGGCTGAGGCAGAAGGACTACCTGAGCCCAGGAAGTCGAAGCTGTGGTGAGTCATGGTCGTGCCATTGCACTCCATCCTGGGTGACAGAGTGAGACCCAGACTCAAAAAAAAAAAAAAGGAATTGCTTGGCTAGTTAGAGGTGAAGGCTAGAACCAAACTCTGGTCTGACTCTGGAGTGCAGGCTCCTTCCCCTAGAACAAAGACCTCGCACCTGACTTCTCTGGGCTGCCTATTTTCTATTCACAGTTTCTCATTCTAAAATTCTGTTAGCCTGGGCAACATAGCAAGACCTCAGTTCTACAAAAATAAAAAATAAATTAGCCAGGTGCGGTGGTGCGTGCCTACAGTCCCAGCTACTTGGGAGGCTGAAGCAGAAGGATAGCCTGAGCCTAGGATTTCAAGGCTGTGTTGAGCAATGATAGTGCCACTCCACTCCTGCCTGGGTGACAGAGTGAGACCCCCAACTCAAAAAAATAAATAAATAACATAAAATTCTGGGACTTTATTAACTTGCACTAACTCTGTGGATCTGAAACAGAATTCACAGTCCCCACACATGGCCAGTTATGCCAGTGTATACTATCTCATTATTGGGGAGATATTCCTGTGCAAATAGAAAGAGCACAGCAAGTTCTAGGTTTCTGGTGGACTAATAATCTGTGAATTACAGAATATTTATTGCTCCCTGATTGCCCCCACTTTTCCACTAATACATAGTTAATTAGTAGCAATGGATGATGACAAAGAACAACAACAACAAAAAAAACACCAGTTTCTTTGGCAATTAACGCATAAGCCTCTGGTCCAAAGCTCGGTAGGGGCTGAGATCTGACAGACTATCAACTATCACAGAGTCAGACAGACCACCCCCTACACCATTTGTGGAGCTCATAATTTATTTGAGAATCTCCTCCTTCAAATCACTGGCTAATAATGAATCCCAGTACCTCCTGTGGTTAGACTTGCTGCCCACAGCGAGAAGCTCTTTCAGCTAATTGGATTTATCTTTTCACTTGGCAGGCTTTAAAAACAGAAATAGACACAAAGTCCCTGTGTGCATCCGTGCAAATGTTTCACATCTAGGATGTATAAGATGTCCTGTATCTTAGACATAGCTGCAGGAGACAAAGGTCCTGCCCATAAGTGGTTTTTTCTTTATTTTTACCAAAGCCAGGATACTAACTACTCCTTTTATAGGAAACTGGACTGGTAATTAAATGAAAGAAACTTCAAGCTTGTACCATCATCTGTCAGTTTAAGTTGAGAGGCAAATCCCTTAGATTCTGGGGTCAGTTTGGGTTTGAATCCCAACTCTCTCTCTTCCTGGCTGAGGGCCTGGGGCAAGTAACCTACCCCTTCTCTTTCTCTCTCTCTGCCTCGGTTTACTCATTTGTAAAAGGAACCTACCTCACAGAGTCATGTCAAGAATGAAGAGACACATTATATGTCGTTTTGGGCACATAAGTGGTCAATACACGTCTTCTATATAATTATGAAATAAATGCTGTAGCAATGTCACTCTTCTATAATATGGTACTTGTCGCGTAGTCTAACGTTTTTTGTATCTCTAATTTCCAAAACCATCACAGGCATTTTCCCAAAATAAATGGGTGCAAATCTAAACCATCTCATTGAACGCAGAGACCGTTTGCTTTCCGACTGAAGAGGAAGTGTCTCTGACAACGATCACACTCACAACAGAGAATGACTCAAAGTTTCTCCTCTTCCCTATGTCTGAACAAGGCCAGGATGAGCTCCTGACAACCTATCCATATTGTAAGCAGCTAAGGAAAACAAAAGCCCACTAACTCACCTGTGACATCACGGCTGCCATCTCAAACGTGCCCACAGTGTCCATGTTGGCCACGATGATGGGAATCCCTGAGTAGGTCTGCTTTGAGTTTCGAAATGTAAAGGTACACTCAAGATCCACCTGTTAGTAAAAGGGGAAGGAAATGAGTGCTTTGCTCACATGTGACCCATGGACAGTTTCTGGAGTTCGGAGCAAGTGGGAAGAACGCAAAGGAAGTATCTGACCCTCTGGCCCCAGAACTGTCTTGGGGTCAGGCCAGGTGCTCCAAAGGCAGCAGAATTCCCAAGAAAACCAGGTAATGCACTATTCAGGTGTAAAAGCTGAGGTGAGCCCCTCACCCTCCTCAAGCACCAGCACAAGATACCGGAACTTCTGCCATAGAGACAAGCCTCTGAACCGGATGCTCTCTCCTCCTCTCCTGGCCTCTCCAATCTACTGTCACCTTCTCTCCCTAGCCCTAACCCCCACATTCCTGTTATCTTTCCCCACTTCCAAGCCCTGGAACACTGCCCTCCTGGAAAAAGTTGCTGCACTATTCCCTGCCAACCACAGCCCTGCTCCCAGAACAATGCTTTCACTTCTTACCTTTCACCTAAAGCCATACTCCAAATCCACCTAGCAGCAAGTGCCACACTATTAATCCCTTCGCCTTTCGCCCTCCGGGGCTGATTTAATTACAAGCATCATTCAAAGAGCCTGGGGGAAAGTACACTGCAACCATATGTTCCCACATAAAAACACTTGTTCCTTTGACTAGCAAACAGCTGGAGGGAGGGCCTTCCAATTCCACTGTAACTTCAAGATCAGGACATGCATGACTAACTGCTATCAGGAAAACGAACAACAGCTCAGTCTCAGAGGGTGGGCTTGGCAGCAGCAGTGTGCTAGGGTCAGGTACTTGCCAAGAGCCAGCACAGTCAGAATTACCGCTTTGACCCACAGCAGATCCCAGCCTATTTTGCCCACAGATCACCCTAGCCCTGCTAGTATCACAGGGAGGCCACTTCCTATGGGCTCCATCTCTCAAGGTCATTTTTGGCTGGGTTTGGTCCATGGAGGACACTGGGTAAGAAACTAGAGGATAGCAGCAGAGGTGGGGGGAAGTTAATTCTTCCAGACCCCCTCTGCTTGGGGCCAGCATCTCCAGAGCAGCTATGTCACCTCTAGGCTCCAATTCTCTTACCAAAGAGGCCTGCATGTTCCTGGTTCCAGCTTTCTCTCTGTGAGCCCAGTCTTTCCGGGGGCTCTAGAACTCTGACCATCCACCTAGAACGGGAGTGGTTTCTTGCTGCTGTCCATCTCTGGGATGCCTCAACAGCCCATTTGGCATCTCAGGTGTGCCAGGATGCCCTGCATTAAGTTCCCTGTTTTAATATTGTTGGTAAATATTGTTTGTTTCCTTGAGTAGACCCTGATGGACATTGACCACACTGGAAGCAGGGGAACCAACAGGAGAAACAAGCGTGAATCTTATGCTTCTCAAATCCTGGCTTCACACATAGACCAGCAATGATCATTTTCTTTTTTCTTATTTTTTTTTTGAGATGGATTCTCACTCTGTCCAGGCTGGAGTGCAGTGGCACACTCAGGACCACCCTAGTGTCGACTGCTGGGCTCCAGCAATCCTTCTGCCTCAGCCTTCCAAGTAGCCAGAACTACAGGCGCGTGCTACCACGCCCGGCTAATTTTTGATTTATTGTAGAGTCGGAGGTCTCACCAAGTTGCTCAGGCTAAATCATTTTCTACCAGTGTTTATCTAGATCCTTCTATTTTTCTTTTCAATGGAGACAACTTTCAATTTGCAGTTGGCATCAAATCAGAAAACACCACAGGACACCTCAAGTCCTTTAGCCTTCTCGTTTCTCTTGCTTCTCCACACAGGGCTCTGCATCCAGAAGGCTTCCTGGGTAAATGATGTCACCATTATGACTGCACTAGCCTTAAACGGCAATCAATGAGGGGAAATGAGATGCTGTAGCTGCATGAGCATATGTGGTAGCTCATTCCTTTCTCCACTTCCTTCCTGATGACTCTTGGCTCTACTTCAGTGCAGCGAGTTATATCGACATTCTAAAAGAGAACTGAAGGGATATGTCTGTCGCAACCCTCTGCGCAGCTAATGGCTCTCTAACATGTTGGCTTCACAAGCCTAAAACAATCAGAAATCCTTAGTCTCAAATTACTTGTACATTCCTCCAACAGGCACAGGGCTAGCTGCTACATGAAGCACCCGGCTGAGATCACAATGGGTTTTTCCTGGCACTCCAAAACCTATCAGCAGGACACCAAACACAGAGCTCTTCATGGAAAAGGGCAGCCTTGACAATGAACTCTTCCCGTCACTTCTAGTCTTCTCCATAAGGCAGCTCTTTGCAATCCTTAATTCTAAGAATGAGAAATAAAATGGTGTTCCCCAACCTTATCCACCCAGACACACACACACACACAACAGACCAGTTGCTCACTAAGAGAGATAAATATTTTAAATATTCCAGCCTCCCAGGAACAAAACTTGGCATTTAATCTGGCACAGCTGGCCACTGCACCAAATATAGTGCCTCCAAATTCCCCCTCTAAGCCTGACTTGAAAGGGAACATAAAGTAACAAAGTCCCTTCCCCCACCTCAAAAAACATGTGTTTCTGCATCTAACACACCTTCACCAATGTCAATTCTACTGCCCAATATTTTAGGGGCCCAGAAGTACAAATGGAGGCACACCTACCACATTCCTAAATAACTCAATGTTATGAGTCAAGCTAACAAACTGCTACATAAAATATGTTCTATCCTCTTACCCTAACAAAAACAATTTTATTCATAACCAGGAAGGCACCAGAACACGGTGGCGGGGAATCTGGCCCTCGTCCCAATTCTTTATGCACACATACAGCAACACGCCAACCTGTATACCCACATTCATTCCCATGAACAGTTGCCACCTGGCCACTCTCTGAGGTCACAGGCAAACACACCAGCAGCACAGGTGGCCCCTGGGGTAACACACTTGGGCAAGAGGCCCAAGTAGGCCTTGGAATCAGCTGGAAGTCATCTGGAGAGGGGTATCCAGGATCCTGAGTACCAAGACCTCGTATCTACAATAAATAAAAAGTTAGCCGGGCATGACAGCAGCACCTATAGTTCCAGCTACTTGGAAGGCTGAAGCAAAAGGATCATCGGAGCCCAGCAGGTCAACACCAGGGTGGCTGTGAGCATGCCACTGCACTCCAGCCTGGGCGACAGAGTGAGACTCCAACACACATACACACACACACACACACACACACACACACACACACACACACACAGCTAAGGGGTGAGAAGGATACTGTGTTCTGGCCCCCAGTCTTCTGCAGAGCCAGGCTTGGCAGACTGCAGCCTAGCCCTCTGAAAGTGGATTTGACCCCCAGAAGCCTCTCCACCAGTCCGAAAAGCTCCCACCCAGCTGCAGCATGACCGGCAAGATTCAGAGGCCAGCACACCCATGGCACACCCGAATCGTCTTAGAAGAGATTCCAAAATACACATGCTCCAGTCACTCCAAACTTCGTGAATCACCCCCTTTGTGTGGAAGACAACATGTATATTTTGGAACGTTTCCCTAGGCAATTCTGATGCATTCATGACTAAGAACAACTCTAATCAAGTCCTCAAATTTTACAGAACAGAATTTACAGGCTGTTGAATTATGGGTTGAATTGTTTCTCCCTCTAAAAAGATTTTGTCATCCTAACCTCCAGTACCTGTGTATGGGACCTTATTTAAAAACAGGGTCTCAACAGATGCTCAGGTTAGGATGAGGTCATTCAGTTGGGCCCTAACCCAGTATGACTGGTGTTCTTATAAAAAGGGGAAATTTGGACACAGATACACGCATAGGGAAAATATTACGTGGAGATGGAGGCGAAGATGGGGGTGATGCATCTACAAGCCAAGGAAACCAAAGATTGACAGCAAACCAGCCAAAGCTAGGAGAAAGGAATGGAAGATTCTCCCTCACTGACTTCAGAGGAATCAACCCTGATGACGTCTTGATCTGGGACTTGTGCCATCCTGAACTGTGAGACAATAAATTCTTTGTGCTTAAGCCATCAAGTATGTGGTACTTTGTTACAGCAGCCCCAGGGGGCAAAGGTAATAAAGGTAATAAAATAATCAGTAACAGAGTTTGGGCTAACTCGGGTCTCTTCTCTGGCAGTCACTCTGCCATGCTGTCACCCCCTCGGACCACCTTGTTGTGGACCTTAAAAGTGTCTCTTCTGAGCCAAGCTCGGTGGCTCAGCCTGTAATCCCGCACCTCTGGGAGGCTGAGGTGAATGGACTGCCTGAGCCCGCGGGTTCGAGACCCACCCCGGCAACTTGGAGAGACCTTGTCTTTACAATAAGTCAAAAATTAGCCGCGCGTGGTAGCGTGCGCCTGTAGTTCCAGCTACTTGGAAGTTTGAGGCAAAAGGATCGCCGGAGCCCAGCAGGTCGAGGCTGCGGTAGCCGGGAGCGGCCATTGCACTCCAGTCTGGGTGACAGAGTGAGATTCCAATTCAGGGCGGAAAAAAAAAAAAAGTGACTCTTCTTACTGGACCACTGGTGAAAAAATTACTGTGGAGTTTTAAATAGACTGAACATCCATCATGTCTTCTCTGTCCTAGGACAAAGGGGGACTTCCACAGTTAGGGTTGCATTAATAAGTTGTTGTGTTTTGTCTTGTTTTTTTTTTTTTTTTTTAACTCTTCATAGCTTAAGGACTAGGATGGGACGTTGTAGCCAGGAATAGGTCCCAAGGAAGAAAACACTCAGCAAGAATTCAAGTTCCCCAGTGTATCAGGTAAAAACCAAAGGCCTTGCCTCAATCAACAAACATCACACATCACTCCTGTGGAAAGCTTATCTGAATGTCCCTGCATAAACCTGTGATCCTTCATCCTTCTGCTGGAGAACCCATGCTAAGGCCACCTGGGCCACCGCTACCTGTACTTGGGAGTTGACCTCAATTTCATTTCATTCATATTCATTTACATGAGGCTTGTGGAAATGTCCCTACAGGAACACAGACACTTCTGAGTGGGAGGTCACTCTCTCTCTTTCTCCCTTTCTCCATTTTCTGCTTACTGTCTCATGATCCATCACCAGGCCTGGCTCTTAGCAGAACTGTCGGGGTGATAAAGTTTGTCATCAACAGTCAAAACACTCCACCCCACTCTATTCCCGTGGTGTCTGTTCTCTCTCTTGGCTCCAACTCAAGCCCACTCTGTTAGGCTCAATATCGTCATTTTACTGTTTAGTTTCCAACTTGCATCCAGGTATTACTTCTGCCAGGGTGCACACA
Source organism: Carlito syrichta (assembly GCF_000164805.1). Classification (NCBI taxonomy): domain Eukaryota; kingdom Metazoa; phylum Chordata; class Mammalia; order Primates; family Tarsiidae; genus Carlito; species Carlito syrichta. The sequence goes on along the minus strand of NW_007252953.1, from coordinate 517,707 downwards.
TTTTAAGCTTCTGATGGTGCAATGCAAAGATTTTATCTGCCTAAGAGAAATTTCAGGCATCAACAAGCAAATCGAGAAAACATTAAGAGAGGGGATTAGAGAGGCCTAACTAGATCCCTCAACACCACTGAGGCAAGCAAAGTCAGATTATGGAATGGTCAGCCTCGTGATCCAGGGAGCCAAAACACCGCAGGAACCAATCAGAAAGGCGAGACCAGTTAATCCAGGACTCCAGGCATGTGGTTGGCAACTCCCACAAAAGTGAAAATACGAAAAAGATTTCTCAAGGGCACTGAGTTCTCACAGCAACATAGATTGTAAGGTGCCACTGGAAACTGGAACAACATCAATGGTTGCAAATCAGACCATATTGTGAAATCAAGAGTAGCATGACGTCGCTGCACGGCATCATACTGTTCCTGGGGGACGAGCAATCCATTCCAGTAATTTTAAATGCTTTGCCTTCTCAAGATGTTTTCCAATTCAGAAAACACATAGAATATGTCCTTATTTTGAACATATAATTTCTTCTGAAAAATAAGTTTCTCTTTACTAAATAACATTCTGACTACTTAAAGAATGCGGAGACCACATTATTAGTGCACCCAGAATCCCCACATTCGTCTTTGCCTGGCCTAAGGTATTGCCCTCAGCTTACCAAGAGGCCCAGGCCTGCCCTCCACACAGTTTTTGTTCCAAGAGTCTCCCCCCCCACCTGAAAGGACACCGTAAAGGACAGGCGCGGGGTCACCCTGTCTGGGGAAGGGGTGAACCACTCCTCCCCCATCTCTTCCAGTCCCGCCAGGCTCCAGTCAGCCAATGCTGCTGCTTAGAGAAGGGGACTTGGTGTAGTCACTGGCCAGCGCAGAAGGCTTCTTAATCCAAACAAGTCCTCGGCTGGCAGCACCAAGCACTGCAGTGAGGCCTGGCACCGAAGTGGGCAGCAGAGTTCTTGACGAGGGGATTTATTTATGGTCTTGTTTGCGGAGCTGGGCGGATAGAGCAGCGCAGGCCGGCTCAGCCACCTCCTGTTTACTCCTTCGGCCCTGGCCTCCGGCCGCGTCCAGTTTCCCCGCCTTCCTCTGGAGCTCTCAGCAGACCGGGCCGAACCAGTCACCAGCGCACACCTCCCCAGAGGACTCTGCCTTTCTGTGCAACTAGTTTATCCTTCAGGGGCTGACCTCCCTTCCCCCATCCTCAGGCTACTTCCAGCCCGGTCTCCACCTGTTCCTCAGGCTGTGAGTTCATCAAGGCAGAACCAGCAAATGCCCCGGGCTTCCAATCCACCCCACCTACCGCACTGCAAGTCGGCACCCCAAGGCGTTCAGCCTCGCCAAAGCTGGGCTGGGACCGCAGCGTCCCCAAGCCCCAGCCCCTGCAAGGCCGCCTAAACTCCGAAAAGTAGATCCTGGGCTTGTGCCCTGGAGCTTCCCGGTTTTTCAGACCCGTGAAAGAAATTCCACGGCGGGACCTCACGTTAAAGCAGCAGCAGTTCGCAGCACTAGGCGACACCGCCAACAATCACGAGGATCTGTAGCTGTTCTTCTCCTCCTCGCGCCCCTAGCTCCCCGGTTTCTCCCCTTCCCTTTACGCGCCCTCCCACCCCCCGTTATCTATAAGCCAATCGGCCACTTGCTCTTTGCTCCCCCGGGGTCTAGTGACAATGTAAATTTCCCCCTTAGTCACTCAAGCCGACGAACGTCTTTAGAAATTCAGGTCCGAGCTGGGCCCTTTCATCACGACCCTCAGAGACAGCTCGCCTCCCGGCAGGGAGCCGGCTGCTCTTCCGCTTGCCCAGGCGGTGGGGACGGGGCCAGAGAGCGCAACACCCCAGCCTCAAACACACGGAAAAGCTGGCGGATGACCTCATGCCGCCCCTCCCCCCCCTCTCCAGCGCCACCCGGGAAAAAAAAAAACCCAGCCCCACTGCGACTTCCGAACGGCCCCCACCTCGGAGCGGCTCTTGAGGCTGCTCCGCTTAGGTCGGAGCAGGACGTCTTTGAAGTCGAGCTTGAGGTCCGCGTCTATGCGGGGCATGGTGCCGGCGGCGCGCTGCGGCCCGGCGCGTCTGGCGCGG
>NW_007252953.1:494737-515351 GCF_000164805.1 Carlito syrichta | reverse complement strand
GAATGCGCCCCGCGGTGTCGATCCCCGAAGGGAGAGGACTTGGCTGCGCCCGCCCGCCTTGTCCCAGAGAAAAGGTCACTCCTTGAGAGCTTTTGCGTGTCATTTCTCTCCTTTCAAGCCCGGCGTGCCCCCTGGGTGTTGCACTCCTCCCAGGCCAGAGAACCGACAACCTCCGGGAAGGGAGGTTGGACAGAAACAAGAGCGTGGGCAGGTAACTCTAGCAGCACTGGGATTGTTGAGGCCATTTTTAAATTCCCTTTGGACGTCAGGATTTTTGTTTGTTTTAATAAAAAGGGGGGAAAAAATGAGGTCTATTGTCAGCTCAGAGAGAGCCTGGGATTTGAGGGGCCTGAGTCCCCCCGACGGTTTCCGGTGATGTGAGTTTACTTTGAATTCACTTGTTGACCTTACTGAGCCTGGTTCTCTTTGTGCCTAAGGGCTTCGTGGTCACATCTCATTCATGAAGGTGCCATTTTGCAGATAAGAAAAGTGAGGCTCCTAAACATGAAATAACTTGCCCAAGGCCACAGAAAATTACGTATACATTTCTCAGTCCTTAAAACTTATAACCGTTCACGGAAGCCGCTTTTGTCCTGGTACCGCTCTTGGCCTGAGTTCAAAACCTGATTCCACCACTTTCCAGCGGGGTGACTGACCTTGGGGGAGTCAATTTCTCTAAGCCTCGGTTTTCTCTAGCTATTTATTTGTAGTCATATGTTACATTATGTGTATTATGTTTTATCTTCTCAATCTAGATTGCTAAGTGCACAAAGGCAAGGATTGTCTTTCATTTTCTTTCAGTTCTCTGCAGGCTCCAACTGTTGCCATGAACCCAGTAGTATATGCCAAGGCTGACTATAAAAAGACATCACAATATTCATTTTAACAAAAATGTCTGCAAATGACAAAGTCTTAGCCCATCCCACTTGCTGTCATGATCCATACCCTACAGGAAGTTCGTGAAGTTTCAGGAAAGGAAATGAAACTTATCAAAGAGGCAGTGAAAGTAACCACAATTAGCCCAGCCAACGAAATATTTATGACCCTTATCAAATTCTGGGGAGTTGGCCAGAGGTGCCGCTTGCTTGCAAAGTAGTGAAAGGTAACTTAATTCTGATCTTGAGTTCCTAACTAAAACAAAATAAAAGTAAAATATAATTACTATATGGTGTGAATATTTTAAAATTATTCTCACAAAAGGGAAGAGAAACAGACCTGGTTAAGCGTCTGCCCAGAGTGGAGCCCAGAGGTGAGTGAGGGCTTTATTCCTTGTTGGTTCATTGTCTTAAAGGGAAAACCTCCTTTGGTGTCGTCGCTTTTTTACCCTGGGATTGTTCTCTCTTCTTCTTGTTTCTTGCCCACCCCCTTTCTATTAAAATAGACACAGATGTTCAGTGCACACATTCCATTCCCTCTCCCTCTGGAATGTTCTATCATGATTGCTCTCTTCTCGGACACAAAATCATACTCCTTTTAGAATCATACTCCTTTTAGAGTTAGCAAGAGTTCCCAATTCTCCCACACCAACACAGACTCCTTTAAACATTCTCTGTATCTTATACGTATTTCTGCTTCTCATTGCACAAATACTGACAGTAATAGTTTCCTGTGAGTACAATGACTTTACATTAAAGTTTTTACTATCTAGTCAAAGCCATAAGGGATATCCAGAATTCCATTTGTTAACATTATATTATAGAAGGGTAGCATGATCCCAAAAATTACATGGGAAGATGACTTCCAAAATTATGTGGGATAAATCTCATCTGGTCACAGTACATAATCGTTTTATATATTGATGGATCCGTCTTGTTAATATTTTGTTAAGGATTTGTGCATCTAAGCTCATAAGGGACATTAGTTTGAAGTTTTCTCTTTTGATGTCTTTAAGAAAGTAATAGTGGCCTCATAGAGTGAGTTGGGAAATACTCCCTGCTCTACTTTTTGAAAAAGCTTGTATGAGATTGGGACTAATTCTTTAAATACTTGATAGAATTAACCAGTGAACTAAAATTATGTGGGATAATAAAATAGCTTATTCTTTAAATACTTGATAGAATTAACCAGTGAACTAAAATTATGTGGGATAATAAAATAGTTTATTTTTAGGAAATAAATATCTCTCAGCCGGGCTCGGTGGCTCAGCCTGTAATCCCGTGCCTTTGGGAGGCTGAGGTAAGTGGATTGCCTGAGCCCATGGGTTCGAGACCCACCTGGGCAACTTGCTGAGACCTCATCTCTACAATAAATCAAAATGAGCCGGGCGTGGTAGTGCACGCCTGTAGTTCCAGCTACTCAGAAGGCTGAAGCAGAAGGATCGCCGGAGCCCAGCAGGTCAAGGCTGCGGTGGCTGGAAGCAGCCACTGCACTCCAGTCTGGGTGACAAGAATGAGACTCCGACTCAAATAAATAAATAAATAAATAAATAAATATCTCTCAATACCCAGAAATAATTAAAGCTATGAAAAACTTTGAGATAATTCCAATTTATAGTATTTAATATCATGGGGATAAGAAAGAATATATGCATGTGTGTAAAGTTCTGCTCGTTGGCTAGTTGACTGCTTTATCAGTCATAATAATCTCTGAGAATTTTGTGAAAATGCATATTCTGCTTCAATACATCTGGGATGGGGCTCAAGGTTTTGCGTTTCTGAAAAGTGAAAAGTGCCTAGATGAAGCAAACGTTCTGAAGTTATGAAGAGCACACACTGAGTAGCAAGAAGTTAGACAATTAGAATTTTTTTGTGTGTGTTGGAGTCTCACTCTGTCACCCAGACTGGAGTGCAATGGCCGCTCCCGGCCACCGCAGCCTCGACCTGCTGGGCTCCAGCGATCCTTCCGCCTCAGCCTTCCGAGTAGCTGGAACAGGTGCACGTTGCCATGCCCGGCTGATTTTTTGATTTATTGTAGAGATGAGGTCTCGCCAAGTTGCCCAGGCAGTTCTCGAACCCGCGGGCTCAGGCAATCCACTCCCTTTGGCCTCCCATAATGCTGGGATTACAGGCTGGCCACTGAGCCTGGTCGACAATTAGAATATTTTAAAAAGAATCTTCTTAAGCCGGGTTGGTGGCTCAGCCTTGGGCTTGGTGGCTGAAGTGAGTGAATTCCCTGAGGCCACAGGTTCGACACCCACCTGGGCAACTTGGCAAGACCTCATCTCTACAATAAATCAAAAAATTAGCTGGGCGTGGTAGTGCGTGCCTGTAGTTCCAGCTACTTGGAAGGCTGAGGTGGAAGGATCGCCGGAGCTCAGCAGGTCGAGGCTGCGGTGACCGGGAGCAGCCACTGCACTCCAGTCTGGGTGACAGAGTGAGACTCCAACTCAAAAAAAAAAAAAAAAAGAATCTTCTTGATTGTATTTTAAAATATGTGGAAGCATTTAAATTTGTAAATGGGACCAAGTGTTATTCAAAGGTCTTTAAAGATGATCATTATAATTTGCTACACTTAGAATAAGATTAAGTAGACTATATCACTTAGCTGTATAAAACAAATTTTTTCAATGTGTACTTTTGCTGAAATTAAATCATAATTTTTTAAAAAACTCATAATGCTTGAATCAGTATTTCTGTGAATCAAAACTGTGTCCCCAGGAACACCACAAGCTCCTATTTAACATCAATTTGTCTGTGTGCCAGGCACTGTGCTAAGTGTTTCATCTATGTTTTCTTAGCTCATCCTCACAACAACCCTATGAAATGGTCACTGTCACCATCACTTCTTTACAGTTGAGAGGACTGAGGCTCAGAAAACTTGTGCAGGTCATTCCAGTAACCAGGGTTGATGAGCCCTGTACCCAGGGGCAGCCATACTGCTCCCACATTATATTGTCAGGCATGCAAGGAGATAGGAGTCTGGCTGGAATCTGTCTCCCTAAGGGAGAGATTTTGAGGATAAGGTTTTGGGACTGGACGTGATTGGCCAGAAAGAAAGGAGGTTTTTGGCAAGTCCCTTGGGCATGCAGTGTTGCCCCATATGCTTCATGGGTCACATACTCAGAAAGTAGCAGTGTTAGTGTGATCTGGAGTTGGAGTTTTGGGCCCTTTGATGTCAAAAGGTCATGGGGGAGTAAATCTATCTGTGTGCAAGCTCCAGTCAGCCATGTTGATTCCATCTGATCTCAGCCAACTTTGTTGCAAATGAAGGAGATTGTAACAAATCGTCTCCAGTGTCTATTTTCGTCTCCACTGTCCTGCAAAACAAGCTTAAGAAATTTTGCTTGTTAACAAATTCTCTAACCATGGGGCATGGTTTCAGTCTCTCCCCACTACCAGAAGTTTCTTAACCTTGGGTCCACAGACCCCAGGAGTCCCTAGATTCTTGAAAAGGAAGTTTTCACTAACTTCTCCTAAAATTTAATGCTGAATGAGGGCAACAGACCGTGGTTGTATTAGCTCTACCTATGTCTTTGTCATCATGGAAACCACAGACAGTTTCATACCTCATTACAAGTGTTGAGATCCCTCAAATCAAATTCTGAAGTATGGTAGACGTTAACACACCGTTAGATCTTATTTAATACATTAAATAAGCAGGCACATGAATTATTGCATCACAGTTTGTTCATATTCTAATACCTGCATTTCAGTATAATTAGTTTTCTTTACAGTCTTCTTTGTTTTATTTTATGTATTTAGAAACATTCTTGGGTTTGCAGTTTTAGTCGGATGTTTAGGAAACTTTCTGACTGTTTTTCAAAATTCTGTACTAAGTGGCTGTATTTAATTGTTTATGCATAATTTAAAAAATAGTCTGAGAAGTGGTCCAGAGATGTCCATGACATCCAAAAAAAGGCTCCAATCTCCTGAAGTCAGGTGTCTTATTTTTATCTGTGTAGCTGAGGTCTGGAATGAAACAAGTGCTCCTTTGTAGAGTGAATCAGTAAATGCAGGTGTGCAGGAAAAAGAAAAATAGAACCCAGTGGTGGGCTAGTGGTAGATGCTTGGTTAACACTGATTCAGTTTGAACCTGAACTGAGAACTAAATAACTGTTCGTGGCCACCTCCAGCTAAAGTGGGGCAAGCCAGGTGCTAAGGAAGCATCAATTGTGGGATTACAAAAAGTGCAGGCTTTGCTCCTGAGAGCCGTGCCTCCTTAAAACATTTTTTTCCAGGTCTCAAAAAGGGCTCCTTCCAGTTGAGAAGGTCTGTGTCTCTGTTATTTGTTTATTTTTATAACAATATAGCAGCATCATTAAGCTATCATTCACATAGTATGCAGTTCACCTACCTAAAGTGTACAGTTCTGTGATTTTTAGTCTCGTCACAGAGTTGTGCAACTATCATCACAATTAATGTTAGAACTTTTTCACCTCTCCAAGAAATCCCATTAGCAGTCATTCCTCATTTGTGCCCCTATCCCTTCCCCCGCCCCCTATGGTCTCAGGCAACCACAATCTACTTTCTTTCTCTATGGATTTACCTATTCTGAATATTTCATATAAATGGGATCATATCATATATGATTGTGACTATCTTCTTTCATAGCATAAAGCTTTCAAGGCCCATCTATTTTGTACCATGAATCACTACTTCATTCCTTTTTATGACTGAATAATACTCTATCTCCTTAAATTTTTCACCCTACATAACTCACTTGTCTTTCAGTCTTGTAACTTAAATTACCAATACTGATAAAAGGCTTTTCTGATTGCTCAAGGATAGAGAATTCTGCCTCAAGGAAGATGACGTGCCTGTGAAAATCTACGTGTGGAGCTCCTTAAGCTGAGGTTCTGGCGAGGTGTGGCTGTTGCCAAGAGCTTTGGAGGTTGGTGCCACCACAGAGAAGTCACTCGGGAAAAAGGACAGGCAGAATGAGATGGTCACTGATCCATACTCCACAGGGACCAAGCATCAGGTCACATCCAACATTGCATTCCAAATAAAATTTATGTGCTGGGCTTCTCAGAGGGCTTCTGTGTATGACCAAGCAGAAATAGAACAGGGGTACATTTGAATGCCAAAGGGCTTAAAGTATAAGAGCAAATCATCTGTTTCTGATTGTCCCCTCTTTTGCCTTCTTCCCTGTAGGCACTACAACTTCCTCCCATACACAATCACACAACACACGTTCTTGAAACATATCGCATCTAAACCATTCGAATCGTCGACAGGGTTAATATAACCCACAGCAGAGACTAGAGGCTCACATTTCATGGAAGATGTGCTTGGTTTAGCCAGCAGAGAGCTTTTAACTTTTTTTTTTCTTTTTCTTGAATCAAGATCTCACACTTCGTTGCTCAGGATAGAGTGCAGTGGCATGCAACCTCTACCTCTTGGGCTGAGGCAATCCTCCCACCTCAGCCTCCCAGGTAGCTGGGAGGGACTACAGGCACGTGCCACCACACCTGGCTAATTGTGTATGTGTGTGATTTTTTTTTTTTTTTTTTTGTAGAGACAAGATCTCACTATGTTTTCTAGGCTGGTCTTGAACTCCTGGGCTCAAGCAGTCCTCCTGCTTCGGTCTCCCAAAGTGCTGATTTCAGGCATGAGCTACTGTGCTTGGCTGGCTTTTAACAGTTTTTAGCTAGTTGACAGCATTTACAAATTGAGAATTTCATATTGAAAATCTGAAAGACCTGGTCACTTTTAAAAACTGGGAGGCCTGGCCTGATGGACCATCACCTCTGCAGAGGCACACCAGCTGCTGAAGTTCCTTACCTTAGATGGTATGGGGGGTGGGTTCTCTAATGCACATACCTGGCCTGCCCCGCCTGGTACATACATAATTGTTTAAGTCTGCAACCCCTGATGGACAATACTGAGAATCCAGCTCAATTTGTGAAGAGAAAGTAGAGATCAATTTAATTTGCTTGTCTCTTGGGGCAAGAAAATGAGTGTGTACCTTTGTGTATGTTTGTTTAACTTATTTAAATAGACAGCTCAATATCATCACTATAGAATTTAGACTACTAAATCTAACATCAAAATGAGAGACTTGCTTTCAGGGTATGATTCTACCTTTAGAATAACACCAGAGAGTAAAGCCTTCGATGGTATTATTATTAAGGTTGTTGTTATTACAGTGAGTCAAGATTAGTCTGGCATAATCATCTCATTACCATCCCGGTGATCTCCTTTCTTTTAATTAAAATCTTCTGTGTCAGAAATAAAGCAGAAGGGAAGAAAATAATCTCAAAATTAAAATTTCCTGTATAGTCTTCTTTTAATCTGGTTAATCTGGTGTTGAGTAATTTATTGAAAATTCTGTTTTTCACATTTTTCACTGAGATGGAGCCAGCACTTCTCAATTAAATTTTGTTTCCAGTCCAGACAATGAATTTTATCTGACAGATTGCTTTAACTTTGCTTTTTCTTGACTTATCCACAATCTCTCCCTTTGAAGACCACTTTTAAGATTAGTTAAGTACCTGAAATATTTAATAATGCTTGGGCCAAAATAATTCTATTTCCAGGTAACTATAGCCACATTCGACAGGTAATATCTCTTTCCTTTCCTTCCCATTTAACAAGTCTCCGTCCCTCCTTTGCTGTGCAGTCCTTATAAATCTCTGCTCACAAACTCCATGGACAGGAAACCTGGCCTTTTTAACTTTCTTTCAGATAACATAGATTTGCTTTATGGCCTCTCATTTTGCTAGGATGAGGGCTTCAGTCATTGCCGGGGACTTTCCCCATACCAGATGTTCCCAGGTCCTGCAGTGACAAAGGATGAGGAACAGTCTGTTTCAATCATCCGCCACACTAGAAGTCCCCATTGTCTTGTTCCACAAGGTCCCTTTGATCCTGTGGCTCTCATGCTTCTTTGCCACTTGTCTAATCTTCAGCAGTCTTTGCTGAAACTGGGAGCCCTGTGTCTAAAGTCCTCTCATGGGCCCCTGTACCACATCCAGGAGCTGATTTGGAGAGTTGGAGATAGGTTGCAGAAAGCACTCTTGCATCTTCAAGATCCAGAAGAATATTTCCCCTGCTTCACCCCACCTGTGTTCTCTCTAAATCTGGCACGTCCAACCTGTGGCCTGCAGGCTGCATGCAGCCCAGGACAGCTAGTATTGTGGCCCCCCAAAATCTTTTTTTTTTTTTGAGTTGGAGTCTCACTTTGTTGCCCAGGCTGGAGTGCAGTGGCACACTCACAGCCACCCCAGCGTTCACCTGCTGGGTTCAGGTGATCCTTCTGCCTCAGCCTTCCGAGTTGCTGGAACTACAAGTGCGTGCTACCACGCCCAGCTAATTTTTTGATTTATTGTAGAGATGAGCCCTCACCAATTGCCCAGATTGGTCTCAAACCCATGGGCTCAGACAATCCTCTCACCTCAGCCTCCCAAAGTGCTGGGATTACAGGCTTGGGCCACCGCACCTGGCCCAGCCTCACACAATCTTTTAACATTGTGGGGGTTTTTTTGTTTTTGTTTTTGAGTTGGAATCTCACTCTGTTACCCAGACTGGAGTGCAGTGGCTGCTCCTGGCCACTGCAGCCTCGACCTGCTGGGCTCCAATGATCCTTCTGCATCAGCCTTCCGAGTAGCCAGAATTACAGTCATGCACTACCACGCCCAGCTGATTTTTGATTTATTGTAGAGATGAGGTCTCGCCAAGTTGCCCAGGCGGGTCTCAAACCCGCGGGCTCAGGCAATCCACTCACCTCAGCCTCCCAAAGCGCGGGATTACAGGCTGAGCCACCAAGTCTAGCTAATATCTTTTTTTTTTTTAACATTTATTTTCTTCATGACCCCATGTGTAGTTCCATTTTTGAAGTTCACAGTCACGCCTTATTCATGACATTGCTTTTTGGCAGCACTTACATTTGTGAGCAGTTCTTCTTAATTATTTAATTATTTTTAAATTCACAGAGAGCAAAATTCAAACCAACATTTCTGACGAGCACCTTGAGAACTCACTAAGAATTGCTACCACTTCCATAGAACTGGACACTGGTAGATTAGTTTTATAAAAACAAGGTCTAATTTCCCGATAATTTTATATTGTCCTCATTTTTCTAATCTTTATAAGAAAAATATTAAAAAGGAAGTCTTACTATGTATATATACTAACTGTATTTTATGATTTATGTGCAGCCTAAAACAATTCCTCTTTACTTGATGTGGTTCAGGGAAGCCAAAAGGTTGCTCAGTGTGGCCCAGGAAAACCAAAAGGTGGGATACCCCTGCTCTAAAGGCTGCCTTTCTCACAGTCCCCTCTGGAATACCAAACCTAATCTCTTCCGTGTGTTTAGACTTTGAAAAAAGGTAGTAAAAGCTGTGGGCTTTTGCTTTCACTATATACTTAGAATGGAAGGACTAAAATATATGAGGAGGATCTTCCCCCCCTCAAAAAACAATTTTTTTGTGTGGGTGGGCTTCTTGTCATACAGGCTTCCCTTGCTAGGTAAGTGTTCTAGGAACCCACTGGCATTTCATGTACCAGCTGGCGTTGTTGTGACAGGCAGTGTTCGACTTCAGTGAATTTTGGGGGGGAGGTTTCTTCAACACGTTTGCCCATTTCACGATGGGTGATTTACAAGTGTACCTGCCCACGCTGCACTGAGTGTTGGGCAGTTTTTGACCCCAAATGGCATGGCCCCTGTGCTCTACCCTCCCTGTCCTCCTGATTTCACACCGATCAACTTTCTTTTGTTTCCCTGGTTGAAAACTGTCCCTGAAAGGGAAGTGTTTTGCCGGCATGGAAGATGGTGAAACAAAAACTGGCAGAAGCACTAAAAGGCATCAAGACTGACGAATTCAAAAACCATTTTGAGCAGTGGAAAAAGTATCTCGATAGGCAATTTGCATCAAACAGAGAATACTTTGAAGGTGACTGAAGTTTAAACATGTAAGAATAAATACAGAATTTTTATAAATAAATTCCAGGTTTTTTGGGGTCCCTCTCATACAGAGAACAAATTACAACTCAGTAGCTTGTCCACAACACCTTGTTGTAAGGTACCTGATTACCAAAATATAGCAAATAGAGGTCACATTTAAGTATGTATTCCTTGAAAGAAAAAAGGAAATAAGAAAAGATACAAAAGAAGAGAAAGTCCGACCATCTAGGCCCTAAGCATGGGGCTATTTTAAACAGCAACATTACCAACAAAAAGCAGAAAAATGTGAAAACCATCACACTAGAGTAACTGTAAAGAAAACTGTCATGTTTTCAGTATTAGAGCTGAAACAAGGTAGAGCATGGACTTATTTCAACTTAGCCGGGAATGTGCACCTTGGGTGACTCAAGGAAGACTTCTAGAAGCTCTTTGACCAATATGGGACAAGCTGACTGTTTTATTTACCCTATTTGAACAAATTGAAGCAAATGAATGTGTAGCTTTTTTTTTAAAGAAAAATATTGTCTATAAACTTCTTTAAATATGAATAGCAGCTGTACACATGCTGATTATCATATCCTGTGTTAACATTTTTTATTTTTGTAGAGATGGGATCTTGCTCTTTCACCCAGGTTGAAGTGCAATGGTGTGATCGTGGTTCATGCAGCCTCAAATTCTTGAACTCAAGCAATCCTCCTGCCTCAGCCTCCTGAGTAGCTGGGACTACAAGCATAATTCACAACACCAGGCTAGTTTTTTTAAAAAAAAATTTTGTAGAGACAAGATCTTGTTCTGTTGCCCAGGATGCAGATGATCATTTTCTTGAATGCAAAAGTCAATGACAGCTATAAAGACTTATGATAATATCAACTAGCATTTGTAGAATGATTACTGCTATTATAGTCTAGGCACCCTATTATGTGTTTGCAGTATATGATCTCACTTAATCCTCAAACAACTTAATGCATTCAATACTATTATTGTACCAACTAGTGTGGAAAATTTCCAAATGTGGGATTTGCTCCCAACAGGTGAATTACATAACTTGCTTAAAGTTGGATAGCAAAGATCTCTCAGCTCCCAGGATCCAACTCTTAACCAGTATGCCCTGCTGCCTTCTGGCTGCAGAGGTGTCTTATTAAAATGAGATTGAGGTAATAAGGAAAATGGATGGACAGTAGCATTTTCAAGTTAAGACTTACTGAGATGCTGCCCATCGAAACTGGATTGGATTTTTTAAAAGTGACACATATACACAATGGAATATTATGCAGCCATAAAGATATACATAAACAACTTGGATGGATTTAGAGTCCGTCATACTCAGTGATCTATCACAGAAACAAAGAGCAGAGTACCATATGTTTTCACTCATAAGCAGGTCCTGAACATTTACCATAATATTTTAAGAAAGGGATTGGCAGTAACAGGATACTACCGGGGTGGAGATGGAGGGGCACAACATTAATAATAAGGATACCTGATCTCAAACCAGGTAAAGTAGGTACCAACGGGAGGCCCAAACTTTACCTGTACAATGACCACATGTATATATAATCCTGAATGGTACCCCACATCTTTAAAATAAAATCTTTTAAAAAAAGACTCACCAAGAACCCACTATGGGCCAGTGCCTGTGCTCTTACCCGGAATTGTTAAACTAGACAATTTTAAGAAATAGGAGCAGATTCATTTCACTAGTTTCCATAGTGGACCCATCTCTAATCTCACTTCTCTGTAGATGAGAGATGCTTCCCTTATTAGACACTGTATCGTATATCTTAATATCTCATTACATTACTATCCCAGTAGTTCTTTTTCCTTTCCTTGTAAACTATAGATTTAAAAATTTTTTTAAGAGGTCAACTTCAATGCTATTTACAGCAGATTTATTCTGGGGCCATCTCTATTCTTGAACTAAGTGTTGGCTCAGAATATTATGTTATCCATGAAGACCCTTCTCTGACTCCACGGTTTTCTTTGTTCCAGCCACACCAAAGTTAAGGCCTGTGTGTTAGGGAATCAAGTGCTACCCTGCCCTGCATCCTGTATATCATGACTCCTGCACAAGAGCAGTATAGACACTGTCAATCATAACTTCCAAATTAGGATATCTTAGCATTTTAAATCCAGAGGTTGCATCTGGCCTGTCACTCAAAACAGCACTTTCCAATTACAGCTGATTCTCATTATTTGAGGCAGTTCTATAAGAAAGTCACTGTGAAGCCGGGCTAAGTGGCTCAGCCTGTAATCCCAGCACTTTGGAATGCCAAAGCGAATGGATTGCCTGAACCCGCAGGTTTGAGACCAGCCTGGGTCACTTGGCGAGACCTCATCTCGGCAATAAATCAAAAAATTAGCCAGGCGTGGTAGCGTGCACCTGTAGTTCTGACTACTTGGAAGACTGAGGCAGAAGGATTGCCGGAGCCCAGCAGGTCGATGCTGGGGTGGCCATGAGTGTGCCACTGCACTCCAGCCTGGGCAACAGAGTGAGACTCCAACTCAAAAAAAAAAAAAAGAAAGTCACTGTGACCCCTGAATTAGCAAACACCAAACTACTGCTCCCAGGAGAAATAGGTTTATATTCCTACAAACCTCTCCAGGCACAATATTTTCAACAACTGATCAGTACATAGCCTTGTTTTCTGTATGTTTGTGTGTGAAGATGACTTCCTTCATATATGCCACTGATTTGTTTACATTGAATTAATAACCAAAAGCCCTATAGCTCATGCCTGAGTGAAGTTTATCTAAATCCATCTTTTCTCCCTAAGACACATCACTGCCTTCTCACACTCAGGAACCTGCACTCAAGCACTACACTTGTGCCCTTTTGAACAGCAAAATTACCAACCAAGCACACAAAAATATAAACATGACACAAAATAGATCCCCAAAAGGGCACTTGCTTACAGTAGGAGAACTGAAAGAAGAAGATACGTTCCCTTGTTCTACCAGGAGTGTGCACCTCACGGAACTCAAATTGTTGGCCATTGCCAGACTGTTGCCACCACTGCCTTGCTAAGCTACGGTGTGGCCATGTGCTCTTTAAGCTATGGCCAGGCCATGTTTCTTGGCTTTGGTCCCCTTCCCTACCGTGGGGAGGTGAATCTCTCTCTCTCTCTATCTCTCTCTCTCTCTCTCTCTCTCTCTCTCTCTCTCTCTCTCTCCAATTTACTTCCTAAACAAACTATATTTTCTAACCTAAAGAAAAAAATTGCTGCTGTGCACATGTCCACAACTGACAGAGAAAATACAGTGAGTGTTGGCTTGGGGGTTACAAGTAAATTTCAGTGAGTATTCTCAAGTAGAGAAGCCACATATCATGAGGATTGACTGTATTAGAGACCACTTGATTGCACAGGTCTCTACTTGTATCAGTCCATTTTGAGTTACTATAAAAGAATACCTGGGGCTTGGTAATTTATAAAGAAAAGAGGTTTATTTGGCTATAGTTCTGCATGGTGCCAGCATCTGCTCAGCTTCTGATGAAGCCTCAAGAAGATTATAGTCATGGCAGAAGGCAAAGGGAGCTAGTGTGTCATATGATGAAAGCAGAAGTAAGAGAGAGAAAGCAAGAGGCAGAGAAGGAGGCACCAACCTCTTTTAAACAACCAGCTCTCATGTAAACTAATAGAGGAAAAACTCACCCATTATCACAAGAATATCAAGTCATTCAGACCCAAATGCCTCCCACTAGGCCCCGCCTGCAACACTGGGGACCACATTTCAACATGAGACTTGAAGGGACAAGCATCCAAACTACATCACTATCCATTTGCTTGGAACCCACCAGCAAATTCTAAAAACTAGTTCTTCAAGCCAGAAACCCAGCAGGTATTGTTTTGGCAGCATGACATTTATTTCTCCCACAATGACTATCCCTTGGTTAGCTAAGATTCCCAGGGAACACTAATCTGTTGTGTTTAGGAACGTGGGCTCTCTCTTGGCTAGAGGCTTGAGAACAGGCATCACATCACCCCTAACATCCCAGTCTCCATGAAACCGAGGCTTTATGGAGGTAAAATTGAAAGCAGCCCAATTTTCCCACAAACCAGATGCCCGTAGAGCTGACATGTAGGGAACTTAACATTTGTACAGTGAAACACACTTGTTGCCTGTTGACCAGTCCTCTTCCTTCCCACTACTCATTCCTGTTTTCCTGCATATATGTCCTACAATATGAGGACACTAGATCCTTCGTTTGACCACCTGCTGCCTGCTGACCAACCTCTCTTCTTTGTCTCTCCTGTTTGTCTTCCTGGCTATATAAACCCTTAACTTCAGTGCAGGGGAGAAGGATGGATTGGAGGTTTGGCTCTCGTCTCTCCAGTTGATGTCACCCATAACTAATAAAGTCTTCTTTCCTGGCAGTACTCATAGTCTCAGGGATGGGCTTTACGGTGTGGTGAGCAATGGAGCCCTAGAATGAACCTCTAACGCTTGGTAACAAAACACATTTTCTCAGAAAGGGCAGGAAGGCTGTCATTGTATTTGAGTGTAGTTAATTATTTATTTGCTTAAACTCATTTGATACCTTATCGTTGGCTTTCTTTTCTTTTTTATTATGAATATTTCAGCACTGCAGGAAAATATTTAGAATATTAACAAGCTGAATGACATTGTTATTCAACCATTGTGACCTACAGAAAGGGCAATTTATGTGATGTATGAGGAAACCTGAGTTTACTTACCTTAACAAATTTTAGCATTTTGCCATCTCTGTTTTGGAAAGTTTTAGTTTTTTTAAAAAAACACCCTCCTGTGTATACTTCATTAATCTGCTTCCTCCTTAAAGGAAGCCACTGTTCTGAAGTTCATGTGTTTATATTTGCACCTCATATGTATCCATAGATAGTATAGCTTCCAATAAATGGCAACATAGAGTATTTCACAGTATCATACAGTACTCACTTTGATTCCTGCCTTTTCAGTGAACAGAACTGATTTAGGGCCCCCTATATCAATATGATACATGTGGTCAAGCTCACCATCAATAAGGGAGGAAAAGACCATTCTCACTGAAGGAAGGACAGATAATCTTTTTGAATAATAATTTCTATGACAACCTGGGTTATTTTCAGAATGTTCCTTCGCATAGTGATTTTATTTTGAAAAAAATTTAAACCTGCTGAAAATTGAATTGTGCAGAGAACACCTGTGTGTGTTTTACTTAGATTTACCTCCTGTTAACATTTGGTAGTTTACTCTGTTTATTTCTAAGATGTATTATTATGGGCTGAATTGTGTCCCCCTAAAAGTTATATGCTGAAGTTCTAATCCAAGGTACATCAGAATATATATTTAGAAAGAGAGAGAGAGAGAGTCTAAGTCAATATAACTGGTGTCCTCATAAGAAGAGAGCTCAGAAAAGTACAGAGGGAACGCTATGTTTACACAAGGAAAAATGGCTATTCAAGCCAAGGAGTCTCAGAAGAAACCAACCCTGCTAACACCTTGATCTCAGACTTGTATCCCCCAGAACTGTGAGAAAATAAATTTTTGTTGAAGTCACCCAATCTGTTGTACTTTGTTATGGCAGCCCTAGCAAACATAGACACACACAGACACACACACACATATGTATAAACATATGTATATGAAAAGGCGGTTGTGTGTGTGTGTGTGTGTGTGTGTGTGTGTGTGTGTGTGTGTTCCTACCCGCCTTTTCATATACATATATATAGTGTGTGTGTATATATATATATATATATTTTTTTTTTTTTAGTTGGAGTCTCACTCTGTCGTCCAGACTGGAGTGCAGTGGCCGTTCCCAGCCACCGCAGCCTCGACCTGCTGGGCTCCAGCGATCCTTCCACCTCAGCCTTCCAAGTAGCTAGAACTACAGGCGCGCGCTACCATGCCTGGCTAATTTTTTGATTTGTTGTAGAGATGAGGTCTCGCCAAGTTGCCCAGGCAGGTCTCGAACCCACGGGCTCAGGCAATCCACTCACCTCAGCCTCCCAAGGCGTGGGATTACAAGCTGAGCCAACAAGCCTGGCTCATATACATATATTTATACATATGTGTGTGTGTGTCTGTTGTGTGTGTGTGTGTGTGTGTGTGTGTGTAGGAACAAGAGTGACTCCCTCTTAGATGCTAATCCATCATGTGACTTTTGACTAACCCTAAGTCCAGAAATTCCCCCAAGACACCTCACTAACATCTTACTCTTTATATAGAGACACCTATTTACTGTAAATTTCACCTTTTCTCCCAAACAACCCTAATGTTGCTGAAGACATCATAAGCTTTGACGCATGTAGCATTCTTTCAACCCAACCTACAAATTCCTTTCAGGGCATACATACGTTATCCCAAAGATATAATCTCTGGGTCTGGGATTGTGGTGCATAAATCTACCTGTCTTATGGTTGCCCAAGACCATGTTCCTGTCTGTAAGCTCCCCAATGAATTACCCTCTACTGACAAACTGTATGTGTCTACCTTATTCTTTGGTTTCTTAGCTCCTTCTGCATCTAGGGGTCACTTTGCATATATGGCCCTATCACAGAACAATATGTAGTGTATAATATATAAAGTAGATATATATGTGTATATGTATATACTTTGGTTTGAATGTCTTCTCCAAAATTCATATTGAAATTTAACTGCCAATGCAACCATATTGGAAGGTGAGTCTTTAAGAAGTGAGTAGTGACAACTCCCTCAAGTCTCTTCCTGCTCTGGGAGCTTTTCTGTCCTCTCAATAAATCCTGCTTTCTAAAAAAAAAAAAAAAGTGATTAGGTCATGGGGTTCTACCCTTATGAATGGATTCATACTGTTATGAATTACTTATTGAGAGAGTGGCTTTGTTATAAATGCAAGATTTCTCTTGCAAGTGTCCTCTTGCCTTCAAAGCTTCCACCGTGGAGTAATGCAGCAAGAACGTCCTCACATGGAAGAAACATTCAAACCACAGCACATCTGAAAAGAGATGCCAAGCAGATGCCAACACCACTCCCTTGGACTTTCCAGAACTGTGAGAAATAATTTTTTAATTTAGAAATTACCCAGTCTTAGGTAATCTGATACAGCATCATAAAATGGACTAATAATCTCCTTTCAAAAATAAATTACAGACATCATGAGAGTTTATGCCTAAGTATTTTAGCAAACACTTTCTAGCATTAAAAACAATTCTCTTATCACACTCATAATACTATCTAAAATACTTACCTGGACATCAGATCTTTCAGTTGTCTCAAAATATTTTAAAGAGTTTTTTGGTTTTTTAATTTTTCCTTTTGTTTAAGAGTTCAATTAAGGTGTATGTGTGTGGCTGTTTATCATGTCTCTTCAGTCTCCTTTATTCTAAAACAGTCTCTGTCTTCATTGGTTTTTATGACAGTAAATTTTTTGTAGAGTCTAAGCCAGTTCTTATAGAATGTCTTATGTTCATAATTTGTCCAGTTGTTTCCTCGTCATTAGATTTAGATTCAACGTTTTTTGCAAGAACGCTACATGGGCTGTGTCTTGTACTACTTATCACATCCTATCAAGAGGCATATCCAGGCCTTTTATTTTATTTTATTTTATTTTTTGAGTTGGAGTCTCACTCTGTCGCCCAGACTGGAGTGCAGTGGTCGCTCCCGGCCACTGCAGCCTCAATCTGCTGGGCTCCGGCGATTCTTCCGCCTCAGCGCTTACAAGTAGCTGGAACTACAGGCGCGGGTACAGGAACTATACCTGGCTATTTTTTTTTTTTATTTATTGTAGAGATGAGGTCTCACCAAGTTGCCCAGGCGGGTCTCGAACCCGCGGGCTCAGGCAATCCACTCACGTCAGCCTCCCAAAGCGCGGAATTACAGGCTGAGCCAGTGAGCCTGGCTCATTATTAGCCATGTTAAGTGCCTTTATTTATTTGGGGAGTGTATGTTTGTAAGTTTTATGTTGTAATAATTATAGATTCACATGAATTTGCAAAACTAGTACAGAAAAATCATGTGTACTCTTTATCAAATTTCCCCCGTGGTTACATTTAATGTAGCTACAAAATAATGTCAAAACCTGGAAACCAACATTGTGTGTATAGTTCCATATCACTTCATCACTTATACAGGTTTGTGTAAATACCACACAATAAAGATCTAGAGCTATTTCATCACCACCAAGATCACCTTTGTGCTAGCCCTTTATAGTCTTACCCATCCATTTCAAGACTGTCATATAAATGGAATCTTATGTGTGAGTGTATTTTTAATATGGCTTTTGCTCTTGCTAAAGAAATCTCCATGCAGCAAGAAATGAAGGGAGCATCTACCCACCAGAAGCTGGCTGACAGGTTCTCTTCAGTTATTAAGATGACAATGTGTGGGCCTCCATTTTCTACTACTATAGCCCAGTACCACAGTCTGAGTAATTTATAAAGAAAATAGGTTAATTTGGCTCATAGTTCTAGAGGCTGTAAAGTCCAAGGTTGAGAGGCCACACATGGGAAGGGGCTTCTGGCTGCAGCATCACATGGCAGAAGGCATCACATGGCAGGAGATGGCGAGATGCCCCAGTTGGACCGAAATTGGGGACCCAATTTATCCTTTTAGGAGCTCATTCCCAGTAAAGGCATTAACCCATCCAAGAAGGCAAAGCCCTCATGATCTAATCACCTCTTCACTCCACCTCCTAATACATCACAATGATAATTAAATTTCAACATTATTTTTGGAAGGGACCTTCAAACCAAAGCACATCTGAAAAGAAATTCAGATGTATCTTTGAAAAGATAGGTATCATAGCATTAATTTAGAGTTTTTAACTTTTTTTTTTTTTTTGAGTTGGAATCTCACACTTTGTCACCCAGGCTGGAGTGCAGTGGCACGCTCATGGCCACTGCAGCCTTGACCTGCTGGGCTTAGGCAATCTTTCTGCCTCAGCCTTTCAAGTAGCTGGAACTACAGACTCATGCCACCACGCCGAGCTAGTTTTGGTTTTGGTGAATTATTATAGAGACAAGCTCTCACCAAGTTGCCCAGGCTGGTCTCGAATCCCTGGGCTCAGGCAATCCTCTTGCTTTGACCTCTCAAAGAGCTGAGATTACAAGCAGAGCCACCGTGCCCCGCCAACTTATTTTTTAAGTTTTAAAACAAAGTTTATTAGAGAAAGAAGAAAGAAAAGGAGACATGTCAGATCTGGCGTGAAACCACTGAGTTTTAAACTTTTCAAAAGATGAAGTTATTTTTATTATGATGGGGGCAGAGGTTAATTTCTCCTATCATTTCATGTACTATGGATATATAGTTACAAACATCCCCCTATTCATTTCTTACATTACCCACATTCATCAGACCATAATTTAGAATGTACAAGAAGGAAAATAATTATCAACTCTTTAGGAAAAACTTTCAAACTGTGTTTTTCCTTTGTTCTTACACCACAATAACAATCATCAATCAACACAGAAGACGTCTATGACCAAATGAGGGATTTCTCCACACTATCAAGCAGGAGATACCAGCTGGGGGTTCTCTAATTCAACTCCGAAACTATCAACCCGTAGATAGTATCAGATCCCACAGCCTGAGGGAACAACCCCATAAGACTTCTCCCTTCTTCCCCTCAGTCACAAGTCTGGGCCTCTGGAACTTCTGACCAACTAGCTTCAAGTCAGGGTTCCCATGACCTTCTCTCCGGGTTTGATTAATTTGGTAGAGCAGCTCATAGAACTCAGGGAAACATGTTTATCAGTTTAATAGGAAGGATATTTTATTCATGTCCTTTGCTCACTTTTTGTATATATTTTTCATCAGCTTGGCTAAAGGTATGAAAACAGTCAACACATACATAAAAAAAAATGCTCCACTGCACTAATCATACAAATGCAAACCCAAACCACAATGAGATACCTAACTCCAGTAAGGATGGCCATCATTAATAAATCATAAAACGCCCGGGCTCTATGGCTCAAGCTTGTAATCCCAGCACTTTGGGAGACCGAGGTGTGCGGATTGCCTGAGCGCACGGGTTCGAGAACAGCCTGGGTAACTTGGCAAGACCTCCTCGCTACAATTAAAAAAAAAAAAATTGAGCCGAGCTCGGTGGCTCAGCCTGTAATCCCGCACCTTTGGGAGGCTGAGGTGAGTGGATTGTCTGAGCCCGCGGGTTCGAGACCCGCCTGGGCAGCAAGACCTCATCTCTACAATAAATCAAAAAATCAGCCGGGCGTGGTAGCGCATGCCTGTAATTCCGGCTACACGGAAGGTCTGAAGCAGAAGGATCGCTGGAGCCCAGCTTGCGAGGCTGCGGTGGCTGGGAGCAGCCACTGCACTCCAGTCTGGGCGACCGAGTGAGACTCTAACTCAAAAAAAAAAGTAGCCAGGCATGGTAGCGCATGCCTGTAGCTCTGGCTACCAGGAAGGCTGAGGCAGAAGGATCACCTGAACCCAGCAGGTCGATGCTGGGGTGGCTGTGAGCGTGCTACTGCTCTCCAGCATGGAAGATGGAGAGAGACTCCAACTTGGAAAAATAAATAAACAAACAAACAAGCAACAGATGCTGGCGTGATTGCAGAGAAAAGGAAACACTTCTACACTGTTAATGGGAGTTTAGTTTAGCCTCTATGGAAAGCAGTGTGGTGAGTTCTAAAAGAACTAAAAATTGACTTTCCATATGATCCAGCAATACCTCTCCTGGGGATATACCTGATGGCTGTACAAAAAAGACACTTATGCATGTTTATAGTTGCACTATTCACAATAGCCAAAACATGGAACCAACTCCACTGCCCATCAAAAGGTTAATGGATAAAGAAAATATGGTATATAGCCGGGCTCGGTGGCTCAGCCTGTAATCCTGCGCCTTTGGGGGGCTGAGGTGAGTGAATTGCCTGAGCCC
>NW_007252953.1:477237-494717 GCF_000164805.1 Carlito syrichta | reverse complement strand
TACAATTAAATCAAAAATCAGCCGGACGTGGTAGCGCATGCCTATAATTCCGGCTACTTGGAAGGTGAGGCGGAAGGATCGCCGGAGCCCAGCGGGTCGAGGGTGCGGTGGCCGAGAGCGGCCACTGCACTCCAGTCTGGGCGACGGAGTGAAACTCCAACTCAAAAAAAAAAAAAAAAAGAAAATATGGTATATATATACAATAATATACTGCACAGCCATAAAGAAGAACGAAATCATGAACTTTGCAGCAAACTGGATGAAGTTGGAGACCATGATACTTAGCGATCTGTCACAGAAACAAAGAACTGAATACCACCTGGTCTCTAATAAGTGGACCCTGAACACTAGTCACATTACCGCAAGAGAGGGAGTGGCAGTCACTGGGCACTGCCAAGGGAGGAAGGGAAGGAGGTGCGGCACATAACAGCACAAAGAGCTCTTGGTCCTATAGCAGGGCAAGTGAGGGCCAGTAGGAGGCCCAAACTTCTCCTGCATGCAGCCTACTTGTGTAGTTAATCCTTACTTGTACCCCACATCTCTATAATAAAATAAAATTATTTTTAAAAAGAATTTTTATTCATATTTCTTTAAAATTTTTCATTTTAAAGATGTGGGATCCAATTCAGGGGTAGGTATACAAATGTTCATTATGCAGGCACCCTTGTTGATGAAGTGTACCCCCCACCCCTGGCAGTTTCCCTCTACTGCCAGTCCCACCCCCCCTCCCCTGGCAGTTTACCACTACTGCCAAAAAAAAAAAAAGAGAGAGGGATATCTTAAAGGAAATCAATAAACAACCAGATGAGGCAATACATGGGGCAAGGTCTGTATGGGTCTCAAGTGAGGAGCTTCTGTCCCTATGGAGTTGGGGAGCACCACCCTTCTGGTACGTGGATGAGTTCTTCACCTTCCCATCAGCCTCCACATGTTCAGCTCTCTGGAAGCTCCCAGAACCCAGTCCTCTTGCTGAAGCTTCATGACGCCAGCATTCCTTCCCTCAGGACCCACATTCAGAAAGGTGAAGAAAATTAGAATCCTTCCTTGGGGTTGGTGAAATGAGGGCAGGAGAAGTTCAGAGAGATTGTGTTTCTGCAGCCTGCCTCTGAGGCCTAACATACCCAATATTGTAACAAAAGACTGTAACAAGGGCTTTGAGAGTTATGAGCCAGGAACTTTGGATGAAAACCAACATATAACTACATCATAACACCACACCATCACAGTAATAGAAACTTAAGGGAATGGGCAAGGTGAGACATTCTTCATTTATTTTTAAACTATCAAGATTAGTTTGCAAACCCTACTCATATGTTGAATCTTTTAATGTTTCCGTCATTCCCATTTTTTCTTCTCTCCTATGTTTCTTAAGTCAAAGGCTTCAGCTTTGTAGCTGGGTTTCAATCCAAAAACATACACGCAATTCTGACACCAAAAGCACAGGTGACAAAAGAAAAAAAATAGACAAATTTGGCTTAATAAAATTTTTAAAATTTTGTGCATCAAAAGAAAATATCTGGCCGGGTTCGGTGGTTCAGCCTGTAATCCCAGCACTTTGAGAGGCTGAAGTGAGTGGATTGCCTCAACTCACAGGTTCGAGACCCACCTGGGCAACTTGGTGAGACCTTGTCTCTACAATAAATCAAAAATTAGCCGGGCTGGTAGCGCACGCCTATAGTTCAAGCTACTTGGAAGGCGGAGGTGGAAGGATAGCGGAGCCCAGCAGGTCGAGGCTGTGGTGGCTGGGAGCGGCCATTGCACTCCAGCCTGGGCGACAGAGTGAGACTGCAACTCAAAAAAAAAAAAAAAGACAATATCAATGGAGGAGAAAGGCTACCCACAGAATGAGAGAAAATATTTGCAAATTACATATCTGACATGGGATTAATAACCAGAATATATAGAGGACTCCTAAAGCTCAACAGCAAGAAAACTGATACAAAAACGGGCAAAGAACTTGAGTAGGTGTTTCTCTAATGTCTACACAGATGGCTAATAAGCACATGAAAAGTTGCTCAACATTACTAATCATCAGGGAAGTGCACATCACAACTACAGAGAGATACCATCTTACACCATCAAAATGGCTACTATTCAAAAATATCAGAAAATAATAAGTGTTGGTGATGATGTGAAGAAATTGGAGCCTTTGGGCTCTGTGGATGTAAAATGGTATAGTCAATGTGGAAAACAGGATAGCTGTTCCTCAAAAAAATTAAAAATATAATTGCCATATGATATGATAAAGTAATTCTACTTCTGGGTGTATACCCAAAATAATTGAAAGCAGACTCTCAAAGAGATATTTGTACATCCATGTTAACTACAGCATTATTCACAAAAGCTAAAATAGAGGCAACCAAAGGGTCCATTGACAGGTGAATGGATATGCAAAATGTGGTGTAGTCATATAATGAAATATTATTTAGCCTTAAAAAGAAATTAGACCAGGTTGGGTGGCTCACATCTGTAATCCCAGCACTTTGGGAGCCTGAGGCTGAAGGATTGCTTGAGCCTAGGAGTTTGAAACCAGACTAGGGAACATAGTGAGACCTCATTCTAAAAAAAAAAAAGAAAAAAGAAAAAAAAAACAACCCACAAAATTAGCCTGTGTGGTGTAGTGTGCCTATAGTCCCAACTACTCAGGAGGCTGAGGTGGAAGGATTGTCTGAGCCCAGGAGGTTGGGGCCATGGTGACCGTGGTCATGTCACTGCTCTCCAGCCTGGGTGACAGAGTGAGATGTTGACTAAAAAAAAAGGGTGGGGGGAAATAAATTCTGACACATACTACAGCAGAGATAAACTTTGAAGACATTATGCTAAGTGAAATAAGCTAGTCACAGAAAAACAAATACTGCAATATTCTGCTTATATGAAATACTTAGAGTAGTCAAATTCATAGAGGCAGAAAACAGAATAGTGATTGCCAGGTGTAGGGGGAAGGGGAAGTTGGGAGTTAGTGTTTAATGGAGACAGAGTTGCAGTTTTGCAAGATAAAAAGAGTTCTGGAGTCAGATGGTGGTGATGGCTGCACACTATGTATGTATTTAATACCACTGAACTACACACTTAAAAATGGTTAAAAATTTGCGGGACGTGGTAGCTTATGTCTGTCATCTCAGCCCTTTGGGAAGATGGGGTGGGAAGATATCTTGAGTTATGGAGTTAGAGACCTGCCTGGGCAACATATAGAAAAAACACCAGTAGGAGAGCTATCTAAGGAAACCACCATGGGGAGAGCTTCTCATGCCCAGTCCCCGTAAGCAATAAAATCAGAAAACAACCTCTGCATATCCGAACAATCAGGAATTGCTCCATCTCCTCTCGTCAGACCAGTTTAGAAAGATGTGCTTTTGCTTTAAAACTATTTTCCTCTCTGCTCCCCATTCTTCTCGTAAATGTGTCCCGAGGCAATGCTTATGCCCCAGTACCAGTGTGGAGTGTTTTCTAGGGTGGTCTGTAGAGTCAGAATGCCTCCTCTGCACATAAGCTTTAACTTACTGCACTGAAATCTTAACTCTTGTGTTTTGTTCTTATATTTTGAAACTATCTGGGACACTATACATTTATCTCATTGTTCTTTTGTAGATATATCCCTTACGTTTTGTTTTGCGGTATTTTCTTTTTCCAGGAAGAATTATGAAAGACTTAGAAAGGGACAACAACAAATGAATTTATAAAGTATTCTGTCTAGTGTACCCTTCGGGGTTATCTCCTTCCATCATTGTTTTAAAGTTATCTTTTAGTTGTAGAAAATTGATAATAACACAAATGATTCTTGACCATCCATAGTCATGCAAATACATTGTGGCCAGTGGCATGCAATTAATTATTATTTTACATTTATTTGTGATTCTTTGAATTCTTCTTCAAACTTATTATAACCTCTTAGTGGTTGCCTAGTTAGTTAATGAGTAAAATAAAATGCTTGGCCAGTGTTCATTTTGTATCATGATTTTATATTTATCTGTTAAATTTTTTGTTAACAATTTGTTGCTTAACTATTGAACTATTCTAATTTCCATTGTGATTTCCTCCATAATACAGTAAGTCACTTAGGAGTGCATTTTTAAGTGTCCAAACATGGCAATTTTAAAAATAGCTTTTTTTTATTATTATTAATCTTGCTTCAATTGAAATATTTACAGAAATGTGAGTTTTAGTTGTATGGTTTCTTCAGATTTTGTTGAAATTTTCTTTCTGAACTAATACCTGGTCAATTGCTTGTAAATGATCTTGGTGGACTTGAAAAGAATGCATCTTTATTAGGTTCAAATATTTTCTAGGCTTATTATCTTTTTATATTAATTCCTGACCTATATGTAAAATTCCCCATGTCGATTGGGAATTTAAATTTCTTGCTATGATTCTGTTAGTTATTTCTTTATATATTTTGAGCTACTTAGTTAGGCTCTACAAATTAATGAATGAGGTATGTGTGAGTGAATTATTTTGGCTATTATTTTACAGTATTTCTGTTTCTGTTACTTTTTTCTTTATAAAGCCTTTTGCTTTATATTCTATTTCATTTGACTTTCATAGTTTTAGGTCATTTTTCTCTTAATTTGTACTGGACTAATATATCTCTTACCATTTTTAACCTTTTGTATAGTTTTGTTTGAGAGTTGTTTCTAGACCAGGCATGGTGGCTCAAGCCTGTAATCCCAGCACTTTGGGAGGCCGAGGTGAGTGGATTGCCTGAGCCCGTGGGTTCAAGACCAGCAGGGCAACTTGGTGAGACCTAGTTTCTACAATAAATAAATAAATAAATAGTCGGAGGCAACCCTCTTTCAGATTCCTTCCCGCTTGGGAGCTTTTTTGTCTTCATAATAAACTCCTGCTATCTAAAAAAATAATAATTATTATATATATATTAACTGGGCATGGCAGTGTGCACCTATATTCCAGCTAATCGGAAGGCTGAGGTGGAAGGATCGCCTGACCCCAGCAGGTCGAGGCTGTGGTGGCTATGAGGATGCCACTGCACTCCAGCCTGAGCAACAGGGTGAGACTCCAACTCAAAAAAAAAAAAAAAAACAATATAGATCAGTAATAACAATGGATCTAAACCAATTGCTTTTTAATACAGATTATAACCCCTCTACATTAAAATGAAACGAAACTAAAGAAACTTATAAAAATAGTCACCTATAAGACAATCTAGCTGGGGACTGATAGAGATTGGAGGAAGGAAAGTGAAACATATTAGAAATATTAGTTATTAAAATACATAACTAAGTCAAAATTAAGAAATATTTATCATTTTTAAATGTTTGCACGCATACATAAATATAACAATCTGAACAATTTCTATCTTTATTCTTTCCAACACAATGGACCTTTACCAAGTGTTAGCAATTAAACAATCTTCCCATATCCACATCGTTATTGTTTAGACTTTTAGTTGTATCTTTTTTTCAACACGAGATTCGTATTTTGTCTTTGTTTTTTATTTGTCCTCATACTTGTTTCCCTAATATTTGCATAGTTTGGACTGTGTATTCTCTGAGTCAAGTACCCCCAGGAACTGGGAGAATGACCAGCAAGTGGGCCCATGCATCCATGAGACTCAGTGTATTGTGGTTGATCCCTATACTCCCCTACTGTAGTGGGGACTGTGATGGAACTTGGTATCAGTGTCAGGACAGACTCTGTGTCCAACAGATCTGGAAAGATCTGGGCTTTCCCCTTTTCCCAGTGTGTTTTTCCCCAAGTAAATGGGGGTAGGTCCCTTTGGACAAGGCCTGGGGCTTCGCTACTGTATGTACTTACCTTGGTATTGCAAGATCTTTCCTCGTAGGAACACAGTCTACAGTAGGTTCTAGGTGTGTAATTCGCCCCCAGGTCTGGAAACTGGGCAATTGATTGCGACTTTCCACTGCAGTGATGCATTCAGTCTCGATATCTCTCTTGGGCTCTCTGTCTCTCTCTCTCTCCTGTCTCTTCTCTTAATATCTTTTGATATGAAGCAATTCCCTTCTTAGGTTCCCTATCTGTTTTGCCCCTAGAAGCACAATTCTACTCGCCATCTCCGTGGAGTCTTTACAGCCAAAAACCTGGGCTTCTAATCCTTCCTTGAAGTTATGTCCCTTACCCATCAACTAGACAAAGGATTAAGTGTGTTTCTACGGCGTTGCTAACAAGGATCCATGTGTTTCCCAGCCACTTCCTCTGATTTTTATTTTTATTGTTTTGAGTTGGAGTCTCCCTCTGTCGCCCAGACTGGAGTGCAGTGGCCGCTCCTGGCCACCACAGCCTCGACCTGCTGGGCTCCGGCGATCCTTCCACCTCAGCCTTCCAAGTAGATGGAACTACAGGCGCACGCTACCATGCCCAGCAAGTTTTTTTATTTTTTATTTTTTTGTAGAAATGAGGTCTTGCCAAGTTGTCTAGGCGGGTCTCAAACCTGTGGGCTCAGGCAATCCACTCACCTTGACCTCCCAAAGCGCGGGATTACAGGTTGAGCCACCGAGCCCGGCCTCCTCTGATTTTTAAGACACTTAGGCAAGCTGAGAGGGAAGAGCGAAACTATATTGGAATACAGCATGGCTAAATTCTGGAATGATTCTCTAATTGTTCCCTTGTTAGAGAAGCATTTTTTCACCCTGGAGGATTTATAATTAAATATAGAAATATTTAAGAGTGTTAAAATCATAGCATTATTTTTATCCTAAGGCATTTGTACACATTTGGCACTTTAAGTATTCGTTAGCTTTAAGAAAATGTGGCCTTCTAGAGCACCAGGTTGGCCTGGTGACTGCAATTAAAAATATGAAATTGAATAGTTGAATTTTAGATTTGTTGTTTTAAGTTAAAATCTCACCAAGTTTTTATGCAGTGTCGGGACATTTATGAGAACATAAGCTTCAACATATTTATAATTTCAATTTGTTAGATTTATGAGTTATTTACGTACATGAAAATATTTTATTTATTCAGATAATTGATGTACTAAAAGGAACTTGAATATATTAAACTTAATGTATTAAGTTTAAGTATTCAGTGTACCATGTTAAAAAGAATTTAATTTAATTTACAAATAGGACTGGACATTTTCTGAAGGGTTTTTTCATGGTAAAATTTGCTAAACTTATGAATATACTAAGACTAGCAATCTTAATTAGAAAGCTCATAGAATAACTAAGTTCTAAGAAATTTTGTAACTAATATAATGCATGTTAATTGTAAAATCAATATAATCATTTGAAGTTTTTTTTTTTCCTGCACATTAAAAACTACCCTTGATGTGTGTAGGGGGAAAAAAAGGCTCCCACATTTAATATCAATTACCTTTTAATAAAAATATAATTGTGCTCATTTTATAGATAAGGAAACTGAAGCTCACTAAGGAGAAGTAGTTGATGTTGCATCGGGATTTGAAATGAGGTCTTTGACGCTAGAGGCGAAATGCTCCTTATACCATACCAGGTATGATGGGCTCCATGCGATTCAGTTCAGCATACCCTAAGAGGATACAATACAGAAATGGTTTGACATAGTTCCCTCTTTTACTTTTCCTTGTGTTCCACCTAAAAATTAGTAATATTGATAAATATTTTCAAATTGATAATTTGAAAAAATGGTTAGAATGATGTGGTGTCATATTGCACTTTCAACTCAGAGCTAGTCAGATGCAAGAAGTTTCTACAATTAAGTGAAAAGGTGGAAATAAGCCAAGTCAATAGTCATTTGTTGTGAAATGTGCCACAGTATCCCAAACTGCTCAAAACTTAAATATACAGTTTAAAGTGGCATAAAACAAATACCCATGCAATCAACATACAGGCCAAGAGATAGAATACTGACATCTTGCAGAGGCTCCCACCTGTGTCTTTATATCATATATAAACACTATGATGACTTTAATATTATTATTATTATTATTATTATTATTATTATTGAGTTGGAGTCTCACTCCATCACCCAGGCTGGAGTGCAGGGTCCTTCCAACTCAACCTTCCAAGTAGCCGGAACTACAGGCACACACTACCATGCCCAGCTAATTTTTGATTTATTGTAGAGACAAGGTCTCACCAAGTTGCCCGGGCTGATCTTGAGCCCCTGGGCTCAGGCAATCCACTCGTCTTGATCTCCTAAAGTGCTGGGATTATAGGCTGAGACACTGAGCCTGTACAACTTTATTATTATTATTATTATTATTTTAGAGACAGTGTCTTGCTCTATCACTCAGACTGGGGTGTGGTGGCACAGTCATAGTTCATGCCATCATGTCAAGCTCATTTTTCTTTTAAAATTTTTGTAGAGATGAGGTCTCAATATGTTGGTCGGACTGGTCTCAAACTCTGAGCCTTAAGTAATCCTCCTGCCTTGGCCTACCAAAGTGCTGGAATCACTGGCATGAGCCATTGTGCCCACGTTATCCTGAATCTTTTTAAATGACAAAGTATTTTCTGTTTTTTATGGTTTCATCATTAATGTGTGTATTTATAAACAATTCCATTTAGTCTAATTTAGCTTGTTTTTAAGTTTATTTTCTGATTGTTTTTGATTTTAAAAATTCAGTTGATTTTTTTATCCAATAAACTTACTAAATTCATTTATTAGTTCTGATAATTTTCTTGGAGATGCCTTTAGATTTACAGTCATGTCATTTTCAATTCTTAGTTGTATTTTCTCTGTTCTATTCTTATGCTTTTCCTTCCCTTTCTCCTTCCCGTCCTTCATTTCTTTTCTTCATATTGCACTGACTATGACTTCATTGTAGTTTGGGTTTCCTGGGACGCAGACTCTGATCTGGAGATGAGCATGGCAGGAAAGTACCCTGGAATTTATGAGAGAAGGAAAGAAAGCAAGATTGAAAAACTGAGCTGTGATGCAGTCTCAGCAGAGGCCATAGCCAACCCTATGGAAAGCTCTACAGTAGGGATCATCCTTCAGATATGTCCAGACTTGGAGCAAGAGCAAGGGGAATGGATTTTTTTTTTTTTTTTGATTTGTATTCTCTCTCCATCATACAGGCTGGAGTGCAGTGGCACGCTCACAGCTACCGCAGCATCGACCTGCTGGGCTCCAGTAATCCTTCTGCCTCAGCCTTTCAAGTAGCTGGAACTACAGACATGCACTCCCATGCCCAGCTAATTTTATGATTTATTGTAGAGACAAGATCTCACCATGTTGCCCAGGTTGATCTCAAACCCATGGGTTCAGGCAACCCTCTCACCTCAGCCTCCTAAAGTACTGGGATTACAGGCCTGAGCCACTGTGCCCAGCCAGGGAATGGATCTTTATCCCCCCATCTTGATCAGTCATTGAAGGAGGTATCACCTTGAACAAGGTGCCTCTTTTCAGTTAAGGCAATCCCCAATGGGGGCTGGTAGTTGAAAGCTGTCTGCCAACAGCACTCTCCAGAAGCAGAGGAGTAAGTTAGAAAAATTGGTTTGCTAGTAATGTGTTTATCTGAATATGACTTTATTTTGCCCTCTGTTGGGAGCCAGCCTTGGAGGCCCACCTGATTGACAAGGTCCTGGTGGGCCGAAGACCCCAGGCTGCAGGGCGAGCCCAGGAAGCTGAGGCCCTTCTGTCTTCCACCTTTGCTGTTTGGTATGGCTGAAGAATTCTGTGCAGTCGTGGAAGAGGAAAATAGCATGTTTATGTGAAGCACTCACAGCTAACCTGGAAATGTCATGGTTCATTTTTCCATTTCCCACTATGCCATTTGGCCTCTTCTACATATGCAATGGTTAAACTCTGAAGCACATCAAGAATGCTTTCTTTCACTTGGTTATAAGTTACTAGATATTGCTTGAGTAAAAAATGATATAAGTATATTCACTCCTTATTTGATTTAGAATTATGTAGTTTAGTGTTTAGATATAAGGTTTTTTAGAAGCACAAGTTTATAGTAAGTTCATTATAAGTTCTAACACTTATCTAGGAGTTGTGTAGGTGATTTGTAACACTGTTTTCACGGATTTAGGATGAAGATTAATCATTAAGGTTTTTACTTAATTCCATAGTTAAAATTCTAAGTTAATGTTTATAGAGTGGGTTTTCATTGAATTCATAATATACTAATTGGATATTTTTATGATAAATTAACTAAATACAGAGAGCAACCTTGGGGGCCTGGGAAACATCACTAAATCTTCTTTCTTTAGAAATAAACACTGCAGGATAAGAGAAAAGTAATGAAGATACCTGGACAAGAAAGGCGATTATGAAGCTCTGAAGGTCATAGACGCTCCAGAGAGAAAGCTGCTATATGGAGAACTGTGCACCTGGAAACTTTCCTGAAGCACTTCAAGGACTGTAATTTGGGATTGTTTTGAAAAGAGTTGCTGGTAGTGCTATTCTAGACATGATAATTGTTTTATCCATGTATTAAATGTAATTGATAAATGTAATATCATGCAAGTTTATATAATCAATATACATATATATGAGGGTTGACAAAAATTATTAGGCTCTGGTTATGTTTAACAAGGTTTTTACTTTGAGTCATTAATTAAGTTTTAATGCTGTAGTTTAGTGTTTCATAATTACTTTGAAGATTGTTTTAAGTTCATAAGTTTAAGTTCACATAATGATAAAATTGGTGCCTTAAAGATAATGATAATTGCTCAAGTGCCTATCTTAAGACAAAGATATTTTCCAGGAGGTTGCCAAGCATGAGGGAAAACAGCCAAATCACCATTATCTTAAACTTAAAAGCTCATTAGCAATTAGGCAACCATAATAATTTTAGTTGTGTTAGTTTTATTTCATTATGTTTAGTTCACCTTATATGTTTATTCAGAGTAAAGATTAGTGTATGTATTTTCACAGTAAGTCACTTTCATAGTTATTCTTTAAATGCTAGCCACTGTTGTTTGGTCAAGTTAATGGCCTTCATATTCCTACTATCACTAGGTACAATCTATAGTTTTGTTTTGGTGATTTTAAGGCTTTTTAATTAGACAAGTGATATGGAACAGAAATCAAAGTATACCTTGTATACATTATGTTTAGTTTAAGTGAAACTCCTTTTAAACTTATCTCAAGACTCATTAACTGAAAGTAGATAGTGTTCTTGGCTTGTTCGTTTCTTCTAAGACCGCTAGATGGTAGTAACTTTTAAAGGATATGTACGTGAAGGAATTTTCTTTGTCTTGCCCCTTTACGAATAGTATAAAAGTTTTCTGTTAACTAATAAAGAATGTCATCTGTTCAGCAAGCAGGTGTCCGAGTATATTATTTTCGTCTTTCGCCTATTCGTCTCTCCTTCAGGAAACCCCAGACCCGGCAGGGGCAGGACCCCGGCAGCCCTCATCTTGAAAGATATTTTTGCCAGGTATAGAATTCTAGGTTGGCAGTTGTTTTCTGCAGCACATTGAAAATCTTACTCCAGTGCCTTCTGGTCTTCATTGTTGCTGTACAGAAGTCAGTTGTAAATCTAATCACACTACCCTTGAGGGCAAGTCTGATGCAACAACTTCCCAGGACTTTTTCCCCTTTTTCTTTTGTGTTCCATTTGTTCTGCTCTGTGTTCAAATAGCCTTTGTTGTACTCACCTGGAAAGTGAGGAGGGGCTGGAACTTGTGTGTAGATCCCCTTCTTCCTAGATATGAGCGTATGTGAGGAGGATTCACCACCAGACCCTCCTCCTTGCATGGAACCTGAGCCTTGACTATTCTCTTTCACCTCACATATCTGCTGAACTAACCCTGAAGTGAGGTCTCAGGATGCTTGAAAGTTTTTGATGCTCCAGTAATCTGCTAACCTCTTTAGGTTCTGACTTTCAGCCAAAAATTGACTCATGAGAGTTTTACTGTCTTTTCATCTCTACAATGTTGAGCAATGTTATGGCTGTTGTTGTTTTGCATCCAATATTTTTCATTATTAGTCAGAGAAAAGGGTTGATCTTGCAAGTTCCAAGAGGGGAATTTCCCTTTGGCTCTCTGAAGGTTTGCAGAAAAATCAATTTGCAAAAGTCAGATTCAATGGAGAAAAGTCATACAAAATCATTTAACATATATACTTGAGAGGCTCCAGAATGAAGACCTAAAGATAAAGGGGGGAATTATTCATTTTTATGCTTAGGGTCAACAAACTATGGACAGTCCAGTATGATTGGACAAAAGGGTATGAACTAATGCTAATAGACTGAGTGGGGAAACCCAGCAAGGACTGTCTGTCTAGATTCTTCTTGGCCTCTCTGAGCATGTACTTCTTCCTTCTGGGGAGAAAGAAAGGTGGGGGGAAAGTTAGAATAGTATTCTTAGTTTTATGGCTGGCTTTGGGAAAGAGCGGTTTTGGTTTCTATAACTCACCTTAGAGAAGAGAGGTTCTAGTTTCTATGGTTAGCCTCGGGAGAGAATGGAATTGAGAAACAGGAAGGCAGAAGTTCAGAGAAAAGCTTTTGCTTCTAAGGCTGCTACTGAGGCCTTCATTGCGGGGTACTGTTTTCTGAGCCCCAATGAACTTAGCTCATCATTAACTAAGAACTAGAATTTGGCAATCGTCACTTAATCATTAAGATGTGTAGGTTAACAGTAACTGGGTCAGCTGAGTCATTTGTCAGACGCAAGTTTGAAGGAAAGTCACACTTGGTTAAGAGTGTCTACTAGTACTTTCCAACTCGTGAGTGATTACTCTACCTGCCCCTGCACTAAACCATTGAAGTGCATTGTCTTCTTTGATTATTGAAACAAATCCATAATGTAGAGCCCATTTTTATTCCTACTTAACACAGAAGCAAAGAAAAAAACCCCAACATTTATTTAAACCAGGTCTGCCTGACCTCAGACTTTCTCTAGGCAAACACTTTTACCTGTAGAGCTTCCTAAAGAAAAGCAAAAGTGGAACTGGGTAGAGAGATTTCTTTAGTTGAAAATGTATTTTGGAGATTCTATGTCATACCCATTAGGATGGTTATTATTTAAAAAACCATGAAAAATGATAGGAGGAAAGGATGTAGAGAAATTGGAAAAGTTGTATATTGCTGGTGGGAATATAAATGGTATAGCTGCTGTGGTTGGTGGTTCCTTAAAAAGCGAAACAGGCCAGGTACAGTAGCTCAAGCCTGTAATCCTAGCACTTTGGGAGGCCAAGGTGAGAGGATTGTCAGAGTCCAGGAGTTCGAGACCAGCTTGGGGGACTTGGTGAGACCTCGTCTCTACAATAAATCAAAAAATTAGCCGAGTGTTGTGGCATGCACCTGTGGTTCCAACTATTGGAAGGCTGAGGCAGAAGGATCATCTGAGTCCAGCAGGTCTGCATTGGGGTGGCCGTGAGTGTGACACTGCACTCCAGCCTGGGCGGCAGAGTAAGACTACAATTGCAAAGAAAAAAAAAAACTAAACATAGGCCATTGCCTTGCTAAACAATGATGTGGCCATGTGCTTTTTGAGCTATAGCCAGGCTATGTTTACTTAAGCTTTGGTCCCCTCTCCTCCCTTGGGCTGGTGAATCTTCTCTTTCTCTATCTCTCCAATTAACTTTCTAAATAAACTATATTTTCTAATCTGAAAAAGAAGAGCTAAACATAGAATTATCAAATGATCCAGCAATTACATGCTAGGTATATACCCAGAAGAGTTTAAATCAGAGACTCAGATACTTTTACGCCAATGTTTATAATAGTACAATTCACAATAGCCAAAAGGTGGAAACACTCCAAATGTCCATATACAGACGAATGAATAAATAAAATATGGAATATACATACAATAGGATACTATTCAGCCTTAAAAAGTAATGAAGTTCTGACACATGCTACAGCCTGAACAAACTTTGAAAACATTATGCTAAGTGAAATAAGCCAGACACAAAAGGACAAATATTGTATGACTCCATGTACATGAAGAATCTAGAACAGGTACATTCATAGGGACAGAAAGTAGAATAGAGGTTACCAGGAGCTGTGAGGAAGGGGTAATGCAGAGTTATTTTTTAACGGGTACAGAGTTTCTGTTTGGAATGACAAAAAAATAGACAAAATAGCGGTGATGTTTGTACAGCACTGTGAATGTTCATAATGCCTCTGAATTGTACCCTTAAAAGTCGTTAAAATGGGCTGAGTATGGTAGTTGATGCCTATAATCCCAGCACTTTGGGAGGCCTAGATGAGAGAATTGTCTGAGCCTGTGGGTTTGAGACCAGCCTGGGCAACATGGTGAGACCTC
This sequence comes from Carlito syrichta, assembly GCF_000164805.1. Classification (NCBI taxonomy): domain Eukaryota; kingdom Metazoa; phylum Chordata; class Mammalia; order Primates; family Tarsiidae; genus Carlito; species Carlito syrichta. The sequence goes on along the minus strand of NW_007252953.1, from coordinate 480,594 downwards.
ATAGCTACAATAAAATAATAATTATAAAAAAATTTAGCTGGGCATGGTAGTGCACTCCTATAGTTCTGGCTACTTGGAAGACTGAGGTGGAAGGATAGCCTGAGCCCGGCAGGTCGATGCTGGAGTGGCTGTGAGCATGGCACTGCACTCCAGCCTGGGCGGCGAGTGAGACTCCGTCTCAAAAAAAAGTATCTTGTCGATATAAAACATTTGATTCCCCATTTCCCACCTCCAGCCTAGTTCTCCTAAAGCCATGCCAGTCTGGGGTATGGAAGAGCATGACCACAGTGCTAGGACCATTTGCTGAGAAGTAGTCCATGTAGGTCCTAGAAGTTTCATCTCAGTTAATCTAGACTCCATGGTCAGTGGATTTGAGGATTTGAGATGGCATACCAAATTTTTTTTAAGCATCTGTTTAAGAGAATAAACAGATCAGGAAATTAAGGATAAAGGAAAATTATATTAGGAGAATAATAAAAGCCAGGGGTAAATTTATCGCACAGACATGCATCACTTGCTCTTAAGCTAAAAAAGGGCTACAAATCGAGCACTCAGATTTCTAAGGACCAAAGCAATGAAAGAAGAATGAGCAGCCCTAGAGTTCAGTGTCCGTAAAACAAAAACCCCAGTTTTTTTAAAAACAAAAACCCCAGTTTTTCCTGTTTCTTAACTGAGATGTGAAAGCCATTTCTGTCAGGAGTCTGTTTGAAGAGAACACTGTGTGATACAATAGATAGTCACCATCCCTGAAAAGGAAACATGAGGATTCCATATGACTCTTGCTTATAATATTCCTCTTATAGGTCAACCCACAGCAAAATTCAGGATAACAATTTTGTAAGGGGAAGAGACTCGATTACATCACTCAATAAATATTTGTGGACTTGAGTCACTAAGCTCTTTCTTTAAATGGGATAAGTTCTCAACGTGTCCTGGAGGATTTCATTCAGGAACCGATTTTAGAGTAGAAGGTTCTAGTGAGTGATAAAGAGCCAGTGCTACTTAAAGGGGTTGCAAACTTTTCTCTAACCTGCCCTGTCTTGTTTAACCAGCACAATCTTCCCTCCCTCCCTCCCTCCCTTTTTCTCCTTCCTTCCTTCCTTCCTTCCTTCCTTCCTTCCTTCCTTCCTTCCTTCCTTCCTTCCTTCCTTCCTTCCTTCTTCCTGCCATCTCTCTCTCTTCTTTCCCTTCCTCCCTTCCTCTTTCTCTCTCTCTCTCTTTCTGTAATTGCCTGCTGCCAGCAAACCATTTTTTTCCCCACCAGGGCAGACCTCACCAGTTCCAAGCTTACCTGGCCTCTGCAGATATTCATTTGTAACTTCTAAATGACTTCTTACCTGCTAATAATTGCTGTATGCTAAGCTCACCCCCTGGCTTTTATTACTCTTGCTCAGCTGGTAAAGGTTATTCCTTGAAGAATCTCACTGAAGTTTTGTATAATAGAAAAGCCAACTAGTGAATCAAAAGGCCTTTTTACATAACATTTGGTAAGGGATTTTTATTTAAGTGTTATAAACCTTCGGAACTTCCCATATGAGAAATGCCTTTCTTTTTCTCTAGTTCTCATTGATCATTTTGATAAGGAGTCGGGCATAAATGAAATATCGTTCCCTGCTTTTCTTCACCCGCAGGCCTCTGTCCTCATGAACATTTAGGATAATGACAATCTCATCTGTATTTGTCGATTTCTTTCATTCACATAGCACCCTTCTCCGATACTTCCAAGAAACTTCAAACAAAAAGCAATCTGTTGTGATTTCTACTTCTAGAATGAGTTTCTGGGATTAGTAACAGAACCCAGGAACACCAGAGAGCTATTTAAAGCAGAAGTGTGTCTTGGAAAAAGCACAAACAAAATGACAAGAGTTCTGAGCATGTGGCACATGTTTGGTAAACTATGGAAACTATTTTAGGAACTTTTCAAATAAAAGGTGCTATAAACTCTCTTGGTAATAACTTTCGTCTGAGTTGTAGGGAGACTGCTTTATTCCATTAGCTCATGTCTCCATGGTTTACCCTGTCTCTCCCTAAATGCTCTCTCTAAAGCATTCCTTGGTGTCCTTGAAGCCTTGATGCCAGAAGATTCCCACCCACATGCCCATGGCTCTCCCTTTGACTCCCACTCTAGTCTCTATCCTCTGCTGCGGGCTGGATACTGGGACTACATTCTTGCCTTTACTGATCAGATGACCTTGGACACCTGTAGGAAAAGTCCAGCAGTTCATACAGCTACTGTGCCGTTGATAACTGATTGGCTTTTTATTCCTTTTAGGTTATGAAAAAAAGAGGAGAGAGAGAAAGAAAACAAGAGAGACGATCCCAACACTTTCTGCTCTCATAGCTTTCAGTTTCTTATACTTTTTAAGAAGGAGGAGTCCTCTTCAAAAAGCAGGGCATAGTAGAAATCATACATTGAACTATCATGGGCTCCCCAAGCTGCAGGTTTTTTTCCCCTCCAGTACCAGAGGGGGCAAACCCAAATCAAATCTGGTCTCCTGGCTCTTTGCATGACTCTATGGGTACCTGAATGATTATCAAGAGCTTAGTTTCTTTCCTGTGTTCTTCTTGCCCCTGCTGAGCTGCTGTTGTTAAATAAGGCAGCAAGAAAAACAGTCCCAGCACTTAGACAGCGAAACATCCACATAGCATCTGGCTTCTGCAGACATTGAATGAGCCTGTGATGTTCCCCCCTCCTGCGTAATTGAATGAAGAGCCCACACTCAGCTTCTGCTGGTTTACCTGTAGGATGTGCAAAACAGGCGACTGCCACTTTTCTTTCTTTCTACTTGGCTCACTGACCCTTAGCCTGTTTCCTTAATAAGCTGCTTTTTAAAAAGCTTTGCTTCTATTGATTCATAAACTCTTTTTACCCCTTACTATTACTCCTCAAGAACTAAAAATATCCCATTGTTCAGATCATTAAGGTCGAATCTTCACAAATCTAAACTTCTTTTCTACTAGATACGTTGGATTATTATGTGTGTCTATATACATGTACTAATGTAATATTGGACATAAAGTGGCTAACCAGAAATAAAAAGCAGAACAGAGGATACTAGAGGCTGGGAAGGATAGTGGGAAGAGGAGAAAAGGGGACATATGTAAACAATATAAAACTGGCCGAGTGTGGTGGTTCATGCCTGTAATCCCAGCACTTTGGGAAGTTGAGGCAGGAAGATTGCTTGAACCCAGGAGTCTGAGACCAGGCAAGGTAACATAGTGAGACCTCATCTCTACAAAAAATGTTTTATAGCCGGGCACATAGCCCAGGGTGGTAGCGCGCGCCTATAGTTCCAGCTACTTGGAAGGCTGAGGCGGAAGGATCGCCGGAGCCCAGCAGGTCGAGGCTGTGGTGGC
>NW_007252953.1:453127-477140 GCF_000164805.1 Carlito syrichta | reverse complement strand
AAAAAAAAAAAAAGCCAGGCACAGTGGCTCACAACTGTAATCCCAGCACTTTGGGAGGCGGAGGCGAGAGGATTATATGAGCTCAGGGGTTTGAGACCAGCCTGAGCAACATGGTGAGACCTCGTCTCTACAATAAGTCAAAAAATCAGCCAGGCATGGTGACATATGCCTGTGGTTCCAGCTACTTGGAAGGTTGAGGTGGAAGGATCGCCTGAGCCCAGCAGGTTGAGGCTGTGGTGGCCATGAGCGTGCCACTGCACTCCAGCCTGGGTGACAAAGTGAATCCAACTCAAAAAAAAATTTTTTTTTTAATTAGCCAGGCATGGTGGCATGCACCTATAGTTCCAGCTACTCAGGAGGGTGAGGTGGAATGATTGTCTGAGTCCAGGAGTTGGAGGCTGTGGTGAACCGTGATCATGCCACTGCATTCCAGCCTGGGCAACAGAGTGAGACCTCGACTCAAAAAATCATAATAATAATACAAAACTACAGTTAGATAGGAGGAATAACTTCGATACCACCATAGGATGATTATAGTTAACAATAATACATAGTTTCTAATAGCTAGAAGGAGGATATTGAATGTTCCTAGCACAAATAAATAGTAAATGTTTCAGATAGATGATAGTCATGCTAATTACCCCAATTTGATCACATTACATTATATGTATCACATCCTTGTATACCCTATAAATATATAAAATTATTATGTGCCTATTAAAAACATTTTTAAGAAGTTCGTTCAGCATGACACAGCCCTGAACAGTGCTAAACTCAAGTGTCCCATTCTTCAGCAGAACTCAATTCAGTTTATACCAGAGGTCACAAACTCATGTGCTTATCAGGGGTAGGCAGGAACAATGAATGAATCAGCTGGTCCCGCTATAAGTCATTCTTTCCTGGGCACTTCGTTTAAACTTGGAGGAAAACTGACAATAGAGTTGAAGGGATTTCAGGGTCATTGTCAACGTTTTCTACTCAACTCATGACTTTCGAGAGAGCATGGCTAGAACACAAGAAAGGCATTTTCGGCATAGATTTACCCCAAATCTAGATCAGTGGTGTTCACCTGGGAAGGGTTTTGTTTTCCCAGGGAACATTTGACAATGTTTACAGGCATTTGCGGTTGTCACAGCTGGCAAGGGAACGTGTAGTGGGTAGAAGCCACAAATGCTACTGAACACCCTGCAGCACACAGGCAGATCTCCCACAACAGAGAATTAGGTAACCCAAAATGTCAGCAGTGCCAAGGCTGAGAAACCCTGCCTCTGTTAGACACTCTGGTCAAGTTCAATGTTTGTTGTTGTTGTTTTTTTGGTCAAATATTCCTCCAAAGCTTTTATAAAACAACTTATCCCTCTACATTTTTAAAATGACATCTAATTTTTTGAGTTGGAGTCTCACCCTGTCTCCTAGGTCCCTGCAACCTTGCCTTTCTGACCTCAGGCCTCAGGAGATCCTCATGCCTCCGCCCCCTGAGTAGCTGGGACTACAGGAGTGCCACCATGCCTGGTTAATTTTTTTTTTTTTTTTTGAGTTGGAGTTTTACTCTTGTCGCCTAGGCTGGAGTGCAGTGGCATGCTCACGGCCACTGCAGCCTCTACCTGCCGGGCTTAGGTGATCCTTCCACCTCAGTCTTCCAAGCAGCTGGAACTACAGATGCATATCGCCACACCCAGCTATTTTTTTGCATGAGTGATATATTGTAGAGACGAGGTCTTACCAAGTTGCCCAGGCTGCTCTTGAGCCCTAGGGCTCAGGCAATCCTCTTGCCTCAGCCTCTTAAAGTGCTGGGATTACAGGCTGAGCCACCGCACTCGGTCAAATTTTTTTATTTTTGTAGAGATGAGGTCTCACTATGTTGTCCAGGCTGATCTTGAACTCCTGGGCTCAAGCAATTCCCTCACCTTGACCTTCCAAAGTGCTAGGATTAGAGGTATGAGCCACTGCACCCAGCCAAAATCTAAAATTTTTAATTGTAAGTCTCATTAATTACAAAAGATATAATTTCTAGCTTATTTCAGGCAAATTGTTTTCTCATTAAGGACATGTCACATGAAAACTAACACCATAACTCCTTTGTGCCCACCATCATTTGCTTACAAAATAAATGAAAAAACTCTATTTTTATAGAGTTGAAATTTTGTATTGGTCCTTTTTGTCCTCAGGAATTTATTTTAGGATGATTCATTTCAAGCTTTATGAAATGAGTTGCATTCGAATAGAAGGGTTATTTTTAATCATCTTATCACACTTCTCTGTCACACAAATCATATAAATTGAAATTAATGTTTCATTATTAATATTTCCTCTGGCTATAATGAACTATTTGTTACAATTTTATTTGGGGTTGAATTATGATTAAACTTTTATTAGATGTCACTGATCAAAACAAATTAAGTAGATTACAAACGAAAAAAATGATTAAACACCAAAAGTAACATTTCTTTAAAAAACACCTTTGATTGAGACCGTATTAGTCTCTATGGGCTGGATTATACTCAGACTCTTAAAGCAGAACACGGGTGTATCTTGCTCACGCTACTGTTCGATCCAGCTAGAGACTTTGCTCATCATGGTTACTCTGCGACCCAGGCTTCTGGAGGCTTCAGCTCAGTGTCCATGTTCATGGTCACTGAAACAGGAAAAAAAGAATGTGGCAATTGGTGCACTAGCTCTGAAGCCTCTGTCTGGAAATCATATGTGTGTGTCACTTGCATTTACACCTCATTAGCCAAGGTGAGTCCCATGGCTACATCTAACATCGAAGGGACTTGGGGAAATACAGACCTTCCAGATGGTCAAGAGGAAAGAGCTGTGAAGCCCTCCATGGATAAACGGAGCTTCCCTCCTATGCCCTGCTAAGTAATTTGTCTGTGAATGAGTATTATTTAATGCTAGAATAAGACAGTATTCAGCAATGATTCCATTCCTCCTATTGTGTTTGTCCTTCTAGGTAGAAGTGATGCAAAACTTTGGTTACATAGGAAGATGAGAATGGAAAGAGTTTTTTTATAGCAATGTCAGTGAATCCTTTGATCTCTTTCTGAAGTATATGCTAAAAGTTTAACAGTGATCTTTCGTAAGCATTAACATACAATGATCTCCCAGATGACACCTTGATTATGTCTTTTTTTCTTGAAAGCAAAAATTTAGAAATCAAAGTTGGTGATGGATTTGCACCCAGTGGTAAGAATCGTCCTCTTTCCCAACCAACACCCAGCATGAATACTTCAAAGAGCACCTGGAGGTTTCCCACCCCAGGACAGTGCAACACCCTGAAGACTAGGTTGGGCAGGAGGGGTCTTTCTTTTGGGAAGTGGGGAACCTTACTTGTGCCTCTGTGAAAAGGCAAGGGCGAAAAGGAAACCCCATCCCTCCACCACGGGTGTTCTCAGGCAGATCAGTTTCAGAAAAGAGAGTGGGCCAGGCATGATGGCTCATGCCTGTAATCCAGGCTCTTTGGGAGGTCAAAGTGGGAGGATGGCTGGAACCCAGGAGCTTGAGACCAGCCTGGGCAACATTGAGACCTGGTCTCAAAAAACATATTAAAAAGTTAGCTGAGTATGGTGGCGCACACCTGTAGTACCAGACTCAGGAGGCTGAGGCAGGGGGATCACCTGAGCCCAGGAGGTCCAGGCTGTTGTGAGCTGTGATTGTGCTCCTGCACTGCAGCCTGGGCAACAGTGAGACCCCTGACTCAAAAATAAATAAATAAATAAATAAATAAATAAATATAAAAAAGAAAAGGGAATAGATGGAAGCTGTGCGATTAAGGTGCCAGCTGATTTGATTCCTGATGAGTGCTCTTTTTCTGGCTTGCAGACAGCTGCCTTTTTGTGGCCTCAGATTGTGGGGGAGGGGGTGGAGAGAGTGGGGGGAGAGAGAGAGAGAGAGAGAGAGAGAGAGAGAGAGAGAGAGAAAGAGCTGTCTGGTGTGTCTTCTTATAAGGGCACTGACCCTATTGGATCAGGCCCCACCCTGCCTTACGATCTCAGGTAACCTTCATTACTTCCTTATTCTCAGTCCAGCCCCTGGAGAGTTCAGGGCTTATGAATTTTGGAGGGCCCAAGCATTTAGTCATAACACCTTCCCATGTAATTTTTTGGGTAGCTTCTCAACTTGCCTGAGGCTGCGTAACAACCAGAGATTTTGGCTGGGGTGGGGGGAACCTATCAGTGACCCTGATGCAATACTCTGAGCTCTATCATGATCAATAACGGGAAGCCAATAACTGGAGGGGTAGCCCACACACCTGCATGTCGTGGGATTATCTGGTCTGCCCGTGGAAGTCTGCGGTTCCCATCCAAGACTGACTCCTTGTTTTGATTTTCTTCTCTTGAGTTGTTTAAATGTCTTTTGTGGCAGTTTTAAAGATCTTTGAACTTGATGGAATCCTGAAATTTTTTCATAAACTTCCTGCCTCTTAAGACTATGCTACTTTTACAGATATTAAAACCATAGATAATTGCATTTTGCATTTGTCTGGCTTTATTTAACTAGTCCCGATTGTCAAGTCATTCTGCTGATAGGACACACCTGGATTTGAAACCCAGCTTTGCCACTTGTTAGGTGAGTTCCACATCCATTCTGAGTGTGTTTCCGCATATAAAAATGCAGATAATTCTAATACCCACCTCAAAGGGTTTACTGAGGAGATTAAGTAAGAAAATAGGCAGTAGTAGGAATCTGCCAGGAGGGGGGGCACACTTCATCAACAAGGGTACTTGCATAGTGAACATTTGTCTACCTAACGCTGAATTGTACCCCACATCTTTTTTTTTTTTGAGTCGGAGTCTCACTCTGTCGCCCAGACTGGAGTGCAGTGGCCGCTCCTGGCCACCGCAGCCTCCAGCGATCCTTCTGCCTCAGCCTTCCAAGTAGCTGGAACTACAGGCACGCGCTACCACGCCCAGATAATTTTTTTTTTTTTAATTGTAGAGATGAGGTTTTGCCAAGTTGCCCAGGCGGGTCTCGAACCTGTAGGCTCAGGCAATCCACTCACCTCCGCCTCCCAAAGTGCTGGGATTACAGGCTGAGCCACCGAGCCCGGCTCATCTCTTTAAAATGAAAAAAATTAAAAGAAAATATACATTTAGTCTATCACTGTGCCTGATGCATAGCATTAATAAGTGGTAGATATAATAATATATTATTGTTGATATTATTTTATATGAAAACAAATTCAGATGAACTAACAAGTAGTGTGAAAATGAACACATACATGTGTTAAATATTAAACGTGGGCTTTCATAAAAATTCCACTCTCCCGTCTTGGGCTCCTTCCACCCAGACCCCTGGGGAGACACATTTGCCAACCCTCGGGAAGCGCTAGTGAAAGGGTTTTTTCCTCATGTTACAATGCCAAAGATTCTGTGAAAAGTAAGGATTTTTAATGTGTTTCTGATGTATCCCTGAGCGAAAATTTTGTCGGAGGGAGAAGAGAGATGCAAGCATGAAGGTTCTGTGAGCTGGAAGGGGACTGAGTGTCCAAGACTGGAGGAGAGCAGTTTGGAGCATGAAACAGAATCTCCAAAGACTGAAATCACACTGTCCCGTTTTCAGTTTGGCCAAGGGTGTGGACTCTACCTCTGGGTCTCTCACCTCTTTTGTTGTGATAGTCAAGTGCTGGGTCCTTTAAATCCACAGCATCTCTTCCTTGTTGCCCTAGAAACATCTGTTATCCAGCCAGAAGAGTTTGATTGATTTCTCTGTCTTCTTTTAATCTCTCCTTAAAAACAAAAACAACATCTGATGAAAATCCTGTCTTTTAAGAAATCTTCCTTGAAAAATTGGACACTTACAAAGATGCTTATTTACTAACTTTTCTCCCCCCGCTTTTTTTCCTTTTGATTTGAGCGTTGTTTCCCTTATCTGTAACCAAATTCAAGGCTACCTTTACTTTTCTGGGTAGCCTTAGTACTGTGTTGGATTGAATGCAGTCTTTTGGTGCATTGACATTAATGTTAAAATACATGGTGGCATGTGTCCCATCTCTGGCTGATAGCTTTAGATGGAAATTTAATGCATAAACCCTAACCATATACAACCCTGCCATGTAAAAGAAAAATGTCTATGTTTCAGATGGTGAGCTACTCACTTCAAGTAATATTTCCTATAGTAAGATTCTGGTACGGTGAAGACTAACTTTAGATGTGACATAGAATAACCTGAGCATTGAAAAGTCTTGGAATAACTATATTTCATATCTGGAAGAGTTCTCAGCATTCACTGAAGCCTTAGGTTCTTAAGGGTAATCAATTTAATGAAGAGAGGAAATTATTTTGATAGCCGAAAGTGACTTCCTATCTTAAAAAGGAAATGGCGAATTCCTCTAAAACAGGGGTCCTCAAACTTTTAAAACAGGGGGTCAGTTCACTGTCCCTCAGACTGTTGGAGGGGCAGACTACAGTTAAAAAAAAAAACAACTATGAACAAATTCCTATGCACACTGCACATATCTTATTTTGAAGTGAAAAAACAAAACGGGAACAAATACAATATTTAAAATCAAGAACAAGTAAAGTTAAATCAACAAACTTACCAGCATTTCAGTGGGAACTATGGGCCTGCTGTTGGCTAATGAGACGGTCAATGTCCGGTTCCATATTTGTCACTGCTAGTCGTAACAAGTTAAGGTGGCAAAAACACCCGGTGGGCTGGATAAGTGTCTTCGGCGGGCCACATGTGGCCTGCAGGCCATAGTTTGAGGACCCCTGCTCTAAAACATGGTTAACTGGTACAAACTGATGTGCACATGTCTCTATCCCTACTATTAGTATTACTAAGTTCACATGCACACAAAAGCTCTGGGCTCTGTAAGCAGTGTCAGCATACTGTTATCCCTCTCTCTCGTGGGGACGTTCCCATCCTGTTCTTTTTAGTGCTTCTGGAGTCAGGAAGCGAAAGAAAGAAGTGTCCCTCATGTCCCTACCCTGCATGAGGCATCCACATCCCCTGCCTCTATTCAGGAGAGACACTTGTGCCCAGGACTGGACTGTAGTGGTGAGTCGGTGTGGGTCAACACTCAAGGAAACTTGTCCTCCCGAGGTCCTTCTTCTTTGGGTCTTGAAACCCAAGCTGCAAAGTTCTTCCTACCTCTCTTTGGGACCTCCTAACTCTACCTATCCTGGTCTTTTTTTCTCATTTGAGTTATCCACCCCTTTATCTCCTTTTTCCCCTTTCCCCAGCCCCTGTGTTTTCTAGATTCATGGACAGTAAAATCAGGTTCCATAGGCTAACATCCTTATCTTTCTCACTCTTATTTCTGCTGGTTCTTTGAATCTTGGTTACTATTTAGGAGTGGGCTGTGGGGGGGTGTACCCTGGAGTTAATGAAGGGAGTCCACAAAAAACAAAAACATGTCACTTCAAAAATAGAACTCTCCCAAGAGGTTTTTAATAAATTAGATCATTTAGCACTGAAAAACCTGAAAAATTATTAGTTCAGTCCTTTTTTTTACTAATAGGGAAACTGAGGCCCAGAGATGTTAAAGGACTTGCCCAATGTCACCTAGTTAGTGGCAGAGGCAATGACCCAGTCCATTTCTCCATGCATTCAAGCCAGTTTTATTTCCAGAGAATTGTGCTGCCCCTTATGTAAGGACTCAATTATTCCATTAAAATTTCTCAATCAACTGTAATTTGCACATGCTTTTAGGATATTAACGACACTTGTGCAATCTTGTTACGTATACAAGAAGAACTTGAATACTTAAAATTAAGCCCCACATTTTTCAAAGAATTCAGAAAGGAATGTTTCTTGGTCATTTCGGATAGCTGGTTATTTGTCACCAAATTGAAGAATTGGCTTAGTGGAGATGCTTGCTCTAGGTCACAGTGTAATAAAGCAATAAATCATTAACCAATCAAGTTGTGTCGCTCCTGGCGGGAACACTTCCACCAGAACTCATTTTTTGTGGGGGGCAGACTGGTAAGAAATGCCAAAGATGTTTACCTATAGCATACAATGGAAGTTGTTTCGCTTTACACAGCCGCCTCTCAGTATTCATTATTTCCTCCTAGTATTAGACGTAAGCAGATTTAATTAATGTAACTCTTTATGTGTCACATCCTGTCTGGAAGAAACTGAAAATAGAATTCAAATAGCCAGGCTGCCAGTAGAACGGTATCTTTGCAATTTGAGTTCCCTTTGCTGTGGGAAAAAAAAAAAAAAAAAAAAGATACGATGTTGTAGTGCGCAGTATACACCACTAGAGGGCACTTTGACCCTTGCTTTGGAATCTAAGTTTTTCAACTTGGAGTTGCAAGCATCTTCTGTCCTTGTGTCCACACATCAGCAAACCTTTTGGTAGCTCTAATTAAATGCTCTCTCAGTACAACAATGTTTTTCCGCCCTCCTTAAAATATATTGGTTGATGGTGGGGATAGTTACAATGGATTCTAGTCAATTAGGAGACAATTTATGAAGTAGTGGCCAGAAGTCTAAACACTTGAATCGGAAAAAGACCCACATTTAGGACCCTATTCTTTGGTTGCCTGCCTGAGAAGGTAAGCATTCAGAATAATTATGTTATTTAACCAGACAGCTAGGTCAGGTTTGTAGAGTAAGCCCCATCAAAGGCAGACACACACGGTTTCAAATTTCTTTCTATCTATCTCTATCTATCTATCTATCTATCTATCTATCTATCTATCTATCTATCTAATCTTATGTCTTCTGTCTATTATCTATCTATATCTACTTATCTCTATTATCTACATATCATCTATTTCTATTTTATTATCTATCTATTATATCTATCTACCTATCTCCTATAATCTGTCTATCTCCCTCCAGGAGTAGAAAGACTAAAAGAACTTGGGTGAGGCCAGGCCCAGTGGCGTGTGTGGTGGCTCACGCCTGTAATCCCAGCACTTTGGGACATGGAGGCAAGAGGACTGCCTGAGCCCACGGGTTCAAGACCAGCCTGGGCAACATAGTGAGCCCTTGCCTCTACAAAAAAAATCATCTCTAACAAAAAAAATTAAAAATTACCTGGGCAAGCTGGCTCAGGCCTGTAGCCTCAACTACTTGGCAGGCTGAGAAAGGAGGATTCCTTGAGCCCAGGAGTTTGAGTCCGCTTTGAGCCATGATCATGCCACTGCACTCCATTCTGGGTGACAGAGTGAGACCCGACTCAAAAAATAAAATTAAATTCCAATTAAAAAATCATGACAACAGGACATGCTGCCAAGGCTGTAGAGAAACTGGATCACTCATCCATTGCTGGTGGGACTGTGAAATGGTACTGCTACTCTGGAAAGCGGTTTGGCAGCTTCTTAAAAAACCAAACATGCAACTTATGCAAATCTTATGGCCCAGCGTTTGCACTCCTGGAGATTTAACCCAGAGAAATGAAAACTCAATGCTCATGTAAAAACCAGTACACAAAGGTTTACAGCAGTTTTATTATAAACATCTCCCAAAGGAAATTTAAAGGTTTTATAGGATAGTAAAAAGCTATGAGCATATGTATTAACTCTCTTACAGAAGGATGGACTACATGACCCTTAAGTTTATGTCCAATCTGTCTTTGTTTTTTGTTCTGAGTTGGAGGAGTTGGAGTACTGTTCTCTAGGTTGGAGTACAGTGGCTCACTGCAGCCTCGACATGCTGGGCTCAGGCGATCCTTCCACCTCAGCCTTCCAAGTAACTGGGACTACAAGTGTGTGCCACCACACCCAGCTAATTTTTTTTATTTACTGTAGTGGTGAGGTCTCGCCATGCTGCTCAGCCTGGTCTTGAACTCCCGGATGGAGACAGGCAGAGTGGTGAGACTAGGGGGTCACGGAAGATACATCGGAAGATACATCTCATTTTTGCAGAGCTCAATGACGCTTTATGGTCATTCTTCAAAATATCCAAGTAAGGCTCTTTTCATGTGTGTGTGTTGAGAGTTTGCTCAAGTTTCTTCCTAAGTATGTGTATGGTTACAAGTCCCCACCCACCCCCCGCCCTTTCAAATAGGAGCACTTCTGCCCGAAGGAAAGAAACATAACCCATGTGTATCTCTGGTGCTTGCTTAGTGCTGTCCCCAGATGTTTTCAATGCAAGGATCTCTAGAATATTAGGGGAGTGGACATTGCTGACATTAAACCCGTTAAAATGTATTGGCCTTCTTTACTCTCTACAGTATTCAGTGACCTATTTCCCCCAAGTTCTTGTATTTATTTATTTTTGAGTCGAAGTCTCACTCTGTCGCCCAAGTTGGAGTGCAGTGGCACACTCACGGCCACCCCAGTGTTGACCAGCTAGGCTCCAGTGATCCTTCCACCTCAGCCTTCCAAATAGCTGGAACTGTAGGTGCGTGCTACCATGACCGGCTAATTTTTAAAAAAAAATTTATTGTAGAGATGAGGTCTCGCCATGTTGCCCAGGCTGGCCTCGAACCTGCAGGCTCAGGCAATCCACTCGCTTTGGTCTCAAAGTGCTGGGATTACAGGTGTGAGCCACTATACACGGCCTGAACAAATTTTCAAATTCTCAAATGGTTATTTGCCATTTTGTCTATCTATCCTTCTCAGTGAAATGTCTGTTTTTGTCTTTTGTCTATTTTCTAATTGAGTTTGTTTTTGACATTTTTTCCTACCATGGAAGTTGGAGAGTTCTTTTTATATTTTAAATATCAGTCCTTTGCCAGGTATGTGGTTTGCAAGTAGTTTCTCCCAATCTTGCTTGTCTTTTCATCCCCTTAACAGGGTCATACCCTGAAATCCTCCCTTGGGCCTGCACTGAAACCACCCTGGCTGGGAGGGGCAGGAACATCTGATGACTGCTCCCCATGTGGCTTCTACTGACACAGGAGACTTGGGGTGAGATGGCTTCACGACCTCGGAGTGGTGGTGAGTCGAGACTCTCCACTAAGCCTCTTCTGACACCACCTGGGTCGGGGAGGAGAAGGAACACTTCATTACTGCTGGGTGGGTAGAGGTCCAGGCTCTCCGGGTGGTCTCCAGGGACACCATTCGGGGAGGGGCTCATTATTGCCTGATGGGGTTGAAAGTCTTGGCTCCACCATTCACATAGGAAGGGACTTGGGGTGCCTCTTTTCAGCCTAGCGAGGGTGGAAGTGTAGGGTCTCCACTTGGCCTTTGTGGGCAGGGGCTGGGGTCGGACCGAGGATTTTTCTGTGGAGTTTGGCTGGAATAGAGCAGTTATTATCTAAATGTTTTCTGTCTTGCCAGGCGGTCTTTTTCCTAGTCCTCTGGCTGGGGAAAGCAGGTTTTGTTTGAGTTCTTTTTGTTGTTTGTGTTCATAGAATTTGCACAGTTGCTGGCTTCTTCAACTCTGAGTTTGGGATTTATGAGGCAAAAAAAAAAAAAAAAAAATTGAGGGAACTCATCACTGTGTTGTTCCCTGGGTCCCAAGGCGTCCTCACTGGTCTGCCTTCTTCTCCCCATCTCTCAAAGTCTTTTTATGTTTGTCTTCAACATAATGTCCAGGAATAGGGAAAAGTATGTCTACTCCATCTTTCCAAAAGAAGAATTAGGTTTTGCTATATTTTATTTTATTGAGACAGGGTCTCACTCTGTCGCCCAGGCTGGAGTAGAGTGGCAAAATCACAGATCACTGCAGCCTCACCTTCTTGAGTTCAAGCGATCCTCTTGCCTTAGCCTCCCCAGGAGCTGGGACTACAGGTGTGTGCCACTATGTCTGGCTAAGTTTTTCTCTTTTCCTTCCTCCCTCCCTTCTTCCCTTCCTCCCTCTCTCCCTCCCTCCTTCCCTTCCTTCTTTCTTTTCTTTGTCAGGGTCTCACTGTTGTCCAGGTTGGAGTGTAGGTGGCACGATCCCAGCTAACCACAGCCTCAAACTCCTGGGCTCACGTGATCCTCCCACCCCAGCGTCCTGAGTAGCTGGGACTGTAGGCATGCGCCAGGATGCCTGACTAATTTTGGGGGTTTTTTTGTAGAGACAAAGTTGCTTCATTGCTGAGGCTGGTCTCAAACTCTCGGGTTGAAGCAATTCTCCCATCTTGGCCTCCTAAAGTGCTGGGATTACAGATGTGAGCCACTGCACTCAGCCAGATTTTCCTTTACATTAAATGAGGAAGTTGGTTTATAATGTTCTTTCAAAAACTTTTTCAGCTCAAGAGATTGTTATTCTATGATGTATTAAAGTCTTGTTTGCCTTTTATTGTGTTTTACTCAGGGATCTTAAAGCAGATAAGCCTGATACTGTCTCTGCACAGGAGCTCTTCTATAAGCAAACCAAACCTTTTTTTTTTAACTTAAAAAAATGTTTTTATTTTGAAATTGTGGGGTACATTTCAGGGTTAGGTTTACCAGTATTCACTGTGCAGGTACCCTTGTTGATGAGGTGTGTCCCCCTTCCCCAGATAGATTTCCACTACTGTTGATCCCGCCTCCCCACCCCCCTCCCTTTTGCAGTTTCCCGCTACAGTCAATCTTTTTCTTTTAGTATTGAGTGGTTGTTCACGGTCCACTTATGAGTGAGAATATGTGATACTCAGTTTTTTGCTTCTGTGAAAGATCACTCAGTATTATAGATTCTAGTTCCATCCGGGTTGCTGCAAAGTTCATGATTTTGTTTTTCCTTATGGCTGCATAATATTCCATTGTGTATATGTACCATATTTTTAAATCCAGTCCTCTTTTGATGGGCAGCACAGTTGGTTCCATGTTCTTACTATTGTGAACAATGCTGTGATAAACTTATGTGTGCAGGTATCTTTTTTATAGAGTGATTTGAGTTCTTCGGGTATACTCCCAGTAGGGGGATTGCGGGTCACATGGAAGGTCGATTATTAGAACTTTTAGGAATTGCCACACTGTTTTCCACAGAGGCTGTACCAGTTTGCACAGCAAACCAAAACTTAACTTGGAGGCACTTCTTGTAACTGACTTAAAAAAACAAAAAACTAGAGCTTTAGTCAATCTCAGAGAGCCAATCAGCTGAATTACTATGCAACTAGGAACTGCCCATTAAACCATTACCAAATAAGGCAATCAAGCAATCTCACTTTGCTTGCAGGTTCAGCCACTCACACTGTTGCCATGGGGCTCTCTGTACCCCTTCCGGTTTTGAGTGCTGCCCGATTCATGAATTGCTTTTGCTCAACTAAACAGAGTTAATGTTTCTCAAATTTTTCTTTTAACTGGGATTATAATCACTACTCCATACACATGTTTTCTGGTTCCAATTTTGTAATGTACTCACTCATTCCCATGTGCTTTCTGCTTGGCTGGGGAGAAACAAAGGCAAACTCTGGAAAGGGTATCCCATTCCCCTTCAACAAAAAGGCCACACTGTTTACCATCAGTGAGGTTGTGATTGCTTTGAGAGGAACTCCACTTGAGAACATGGAAGGCCTAGGAACTCTCAAACTAGGTGGAGTGTAAAAAAGTTTGAGAATCACTGATGTAGGGTAAAATATCCTTACAAAGAAGCATAGACACTATCCATTCTCATGTCATTTCTTGTGACATTGAAATGATAATTCAGGCCAGCATGGTGGCTCAGCCTGTAATCCCAACACTTTGGGAGGCTGAGGAAAGAGGATTGCCTGAGTCTGGGGGTTCGAGACTAGACTGGGCAACTTGGTGAGACCTTGTCTCTACAATAAATCACAAAAACTAGCCGGGCATGGTGGTGTGCATCTGTAATTCCAGCTGCTTGGAAGGCTGAGGCAGTAGAATTGCCTGAGCCCAGCAGGTTGAGGCTGTGGTGGCCGTGAGCGTGCCACTGTACTCCAGCCTGGGAAACAGAATGAGACTCTAATCGAAAAAAAAGGAAATGCTAATTCAAATACTGCCAGTAAAAACTGACATCTGCAGAGGTTTCCAGAATCCTTCATCACTTCATTTTCAAGCTTGTATCCCAAACAAGATGATTTAGTCTTTAAAATTGGCTACATTGGCAGGAACAGCAGTGTAAAAATTTGTTCAGATGTTAATGCAAGCAATTGCTGTTAATTTCTTGTTTACCCTAATAGAAACATGTGGAACTTTATTTATTCAGCTGGCATTTTGTTATCCTCCCAGAGAGATCTCCCTCCTGTTTTCTTATACCCTCACTTCAATGTACCACATTTCTTTCCTTTTCCTAAACTCAGTCCTACAGAAACATCTTTCACTCCTATCATTTCTTCCATGTTCCCACAATCTTCATTCAGTTGCTTACCAATGAGTTGTTTTCACATTAAAGCAGATATAATAAAACTTCCTGGCCAGGCTCGATGGCTCAGCCTGTAATCCCAGTACTTTGGGAGGCCGAGGTGAGTGGATTGCCTGAGCCCACAGGTTCAAGACCAGCCCAGGCAACTTGGTGAGACCTCACCTCTACAATACATCAAAAATTAGCCAGGTGTGGTAGCACGCACCTGTAGTTCTGGCTACTTGGAAGGCTGAGGCGGAAGGATCGCCAGAGCCCAGCAGATCAACACTGGGGTGGCCATGAGTGTGCCACTGCACTCCAGTCTGGGCGATAGAGTGAGACTCCAACTCAAAAATTAAAAACAACAACAACAAAAAACTTCTTTATATTGATTATCTAAGCATTGATATTTAATCTAAGCAGAATATGAATTATTCTGTATTCTAATTTGTTTCTTATGGATTTTTCATAGAGATAAATTTTTCAATATGGTTTACCTTTTTCTTGAGATATAATTACATACCATAAAAGTCATTATTTTCAAGTGTTTCATTCAGTGGCTTCTAGAATATTCACAAGGTTGTGGGAAGCCCATGAAGAGACCGAGGAAGTTGGGTGAAGGACTTGGAGGGTGGAGTTTGAGGTAGGAATTGATATAGGGACGTCCACGTACAATAGCCTAAAGAATACAGAAATATAGGACAGAATGCCAAGGTGGCAAGTAAAGTCATGGGAGGGTGTGAATGTTTCAATACCAAGATTGAAATGCAGAAGAGCAGAAGGCTGAAGAGGAAGTTGAATTTCTTGCCCCGATAGAGTTTAAATTCAAGTGGAGAGCAAAGTACACTCATGCACGAAGCAACTGGGGATCCCCTCAAAGTAACTGCTGGTGAAACTCAGAGATAGGAACGGAGTACAGCAGTCCTCAGCTGGTAAAGTCCGCCCAAACCCACAGGTCTACTCACTGCTGTTGGATCAGTCCCGGGTGCCTTAGGGACCTTTGCTTGTGCTGTTATTCCATTCTGAATGCATCCCTAGAGCTCTCCTGTCATTCACTGCCCACCTCACATCCTCTATGAAATATTTCCTGAGTGATCCTACCTTCACAAAGCTCTCTGAGACCCCACCGCATTTTATTTTGTTTTATTTATTTTTAATTCATTTTTGACTCAGGGTCTCACTCTGTCATCCAGGCTGGAGCGCAGTGGTATGATCACAGCTCACCACAGCCTCAACCTCCTGGGCTCAGGCAATCCTTTCACCTGAGCCTCCCGGGTAGCTGGAACTACAGGTGCACATCACCATGCTCAGCTATTTTAAAAAATTTTTTGTGAAGATGAGGTCTTGTTATGTTGCCCAGGTTGGTCTCTAACTCTTGGGCTCA
The DNA here is from genome assembly GCF_000164805.1 of Carlito syrichta. Classification (NCBI taxonomy): domain Eukaryota; kingdom Metazoa; phylum Chordata; class Mammalia; order Primates; family Tarsiidae; genus Carlito; species Carlito syrichta. Next base: position 461,641 of record NW_007252953.1, on the reverse strand, counting down.
GCGATCCTCCTACCTCAGCCTCCCAAAGTTCTGGGGGCACAGATATGAGCCACCATGCCTGGCGGCATTTTAACTGAAACTTTATAATGCAGGAGTCAATATTTGCCAGCAGTTTGGCCACCAGCTGTCAGATAATCTTGATCTTGAAGTTTAATGAATAACCCTGTCACTCTGGTAACTGTCAGCAGCTTACATTACCAATATTTCCTTCTTAGGTGTTCCTTAGAGGGTCCTCACCAGGAACAGACTGGAGACCCCTGTCACTAAAAAAAAATCTAGTAAATATGAATTGACTTCCTCCATATTTCCACAAAGCTATTGAAGGCAAGAAGTTAACTCAATTACATGCACACACACAGTAAATACAGATAAATTATCTTCAAATATTTTGGTCACAAATCATAGGAATTTTAACCTACTAGCTATCCTTTTCTTTTGTACATTTCTTTTTTAGGCTGACATCTAAAAGTTTATCGTAAGTTTCAAGTTGGAAAAGATGAAATGTTCAGTGTGTGGCAAATATTGAAATTTGAAAATAAAATTTAACATCACTCATTTAATCATCACTTTTAAAAATACAAGTTATACTGTATTACTAAAAGAAAAGGATTGAAAGTAGCAGGAAACTGCAGGGGGTGGTGGGGAGGGAGGTGGGATAGACAGTAGTTGATATCTGCCTGGGGAAGGGGGGGCACACCTCATCAACAAAGGTAACTGCGCAATGAATATTTGTATACCTAATCCTGAATTGTACCCCACAATTTTAAAATAAAAATTAAAAGAGAAAAAGTAAAAATACAAGTTATTTTTTAATGAACACGAATTTCAGGTTATTCTCTTTTCTCCTTAAAATTGTATTTCAATTCTACTTCCCCACAGATTTTAATTTCAGCATAATAATACATTTTATACTTCAGAGTCTTTTTTTCTTTTTGAGTTGAAGTCTCGCTCTGTCACCCAGATTACAGTGGCACCCTCACGGTCACCTCAACCTCGAACTGCTGGGCTCAGGTGATTCTTCTGCCTCAACCTTCCAAGTAGCTGGAACTACAGGCACGCACCACCATGTCTGGCTACTTTTTTGATTTATTGTAGAGATGAAGTCTCTCCAAGTTGCCCAGGCTGGTCTCGAACCCCTGGGCTAAGGCAATCCTCTCACCTCAGCCTCCCAAAGTGCTGGGATTATAGGCAAGAGCCACCGCGCCTGGCTACTTCAGAGTCTTTTACTGATTATTCTATTACGTTTTTCTTTAACAAAAAAAAGAAATTAATTTTTTAAGTTCCTGTAACTGAAGTTTAGAGTATTAAAAATAAATCTGGATTGAGTTATTATTAATTTATTATTATACAAATGATTAAAACAACCTATATATTTGTACACTTTGAAAATGACTAGATAGGCCCGGAGTGGTAGCTTGGGAGGCTGAGGTAAGAAGATTGTTTGAGCCCAGGAGTTTAAGACCAGCCTGGACAGCATAGTGAGACCTCATCTCTACAAAAAATAAAAAAATTAGCCGAGTATAGTAGTGTATGACTGTAGACCCAGTTACCTGGGAGGCTGAGGTGGAAGGATCACCTGAGCCCAGGAGTTTGAGGCTGCAGTGAGCTGTGATCATGCCACTGCACTCCAGCCTGGGTGACAGAGTGAGACCTCCAACTCCAAATACAACAAAACAAAATTAATATTATTAGTTTATCTGTTAATGAGAGGTTCCCCCCCCGCAGCTAGTTCAATTGTCTGTGAGTGAATACTACTTAATGCTAGAGCTCGAAACATGCCTAAACATAAATTGTATTCCTAGATTTTCTTTTCTTTTTCTTTCTTTCTTTTTTTTTTTAAAAGACGGGGCCTTGCTCTGTTTCCCAGGTTGGAGTACAGTAGCACAATCATAGCTCATTGTAGCGTCATGCTCCTGGGCTTAAGTGATCCTTCCATTTCAGCCTCCAGAGCAGCTGGAACTACAGGCACAAGCCATCGTGCCCAGCTCCTAATTTTTCTTTTAAAGTGTAAACACTGGCTGGGCTCGGTGGCTCAGCCTGTAATCCCAGCACTTTGGGAGGCCAAGGCGAGTGGATTGCCTGAGCCCGCGGGTTCGAGACCAGCCCGGGCAAGTTGGCAAGACCTCATCTCTACAATAAATCAAAAATCAGCTGGGTATGGTAGCACGCATCTGTAAGTTCTGGCTACTTGGAAGGCTGAGGCGGAAGGATCATGCAAGCCCAGCGGGTAGACACTGGGGTGGTCATGAGTGTGCCACTGCAGTCCAGCCTGGGCGACGGAGTGAGACTCCAACTCAAAAATAAAAATAAAGTGTAAACACGGATAAAACCAGCTCTATAATAGTTAGATGAGAATTGATGTACCACAAAAAAATTTTTTTCATTTTATTGTGGTAAGAACACATAATGTGAAATCTACAGCTTAGCAAATTTTAAAGTGCACAATGTTATTGTTGTCTCCAGGCACACTGTTGTGCAGCAGCTCTTCAGCAAGTATTCATCTTATTTAATTTACACTTTATGCCCATTGTAGTAACTCCCCATCTCCTTCTCCTCCCTACCCCTGGCAGCCACCACTCCACTCTATGAACTTGACTATTTTAGATACTTCATACATGTAGCATTTCTGTCATTGACTTCCTGTCATTGACTTATTTCACTTAGCACAATGTCTTCAAGTTTCATCCATATTGTCACATAGTGCAGAATTTCCTTCTTTTGTAAGGCTAAATAGTATTCCATCATAGGTATATACCACATTTTCTTTACCCATTTATCTGTCAATGGACATAGTTTTTTTTTTTTTTTCTTCCTTCTTCACATATTGGCTGTTGTGAATAATGCCGCAGTGGACACAGGAGTGCTAGTAATATCTCCTTGAGATCCTGACTTCAATTCTTTTGGATAAATACCAGAAGTGGGATTACCAGATCGTAGAATAGTTCTATTTTCAAGTTTTTGAGGAGCCCCCATACTATTTTCCATAGGGGCTGCACCATTTTGCCTTTCTACTAACTGTACAAGGGTTTCAATTTCTCCACAGTCTAGCTAACACTTGTTGTCTTTTGTTTTATTGGTAACGGCCATTTTAGCAGATGTGAGGTGATATCTCATTGTGATTTTGATACACTTTTGATACAGCGAATTACTCCATTTCTTGAACTCTGAATTATATGCTAAAAATCACACGATAATCTCTTACTGAAAATTACTTTTAAGTAATATGTCAGTTAACAAGTCAATTAGGTATCCCTCCACTTTTAATGAAAGCAAATTGGATATTGCCTGATTGCAAAAGACTAGTGACTCAGTTATTCAATTATTCAAATTGTCCCTTTTCTTTTGGTCACTGTGGGACGTTTTTCTATCTTAGCACAGTGCTAAGGTAGGATTCAGTGTATAGGAGAGGTAAGGCTTTTCTTGGTAAAAAGGGAAACCTTGGCCTCAGGTATGCTCTCAGAGATGCACCTGCAAACGGATGTCCCTAAGTCACCAGGGCCTGTTCATTTCTTCTCCTTGGGGAAGGTGTACCCCAGTTTGAAGTGGCATGTGGTAGAGTTGAGGTTTCAGAGTCACAGAGATGGAAGTTTAAACCCTAACTCTGCCATACACTGCCAGTGCTACATTGGCCAATTCTCAGTTACCTCTTCCATAATACAGGGATAATACATATATCTATCACTGAATGCTGTTGTGAGGATTAAGTGAATATAAGCAGATAAAGGTGCAAAGCAAAGTTTCTGGCATATCATAATAAGCAAGTGATGGTTAATTTTATGTGTCTACTTGACTGGGCAAGGGATGCCCAGATAGCTGATAGAACATTTCTGGGCCTGTCTGCGGAGGAGTTTCTGGAAGAGATGAGCATTTGAATCAGTTGACTGAGTAAAGAAGATCTGCCCTCTCCAATGCAGGCAGCACCATCCAAACCACTGATGGCCTGGATAGAACAAAAAGGAAGGGGAAAGATGACTTCTTTCTTCTTGAGCTGGGACAGGTATCTTCTCTGGCCCTTGGATATTGGAGCTCCTAATTCTTGGGTCTTTAGATTCTGGGATTTACACCATCCGTCTTCCTGATGTTCTTAGGCATTTGAACTCAAATTGAATGACATCACTAGATTTCCATGTTCTCTAGCTTGCAGGCAACATATTGTAGAACTTCTATAATCACGTGACCTGATTCCCATAATAAAACTGCTCTTACATATCCATATATATTCACCAATTAGGATGTTCTCTGGAGAACCCTAATATAAGCATAAGCATCCAACAAGTTTTTTCTCTCTCTCCCTCTCCTTCCCCTTCCTCTCCTTCCTCCTATTCCCTCTCCACTTCTACTTCTTGGGGCTCTTTTTCACAAGCATTTTACATGGATTATCTTATGTAGTCTTGCAGAAGCTCTGTTGAAAGGAGGTACTTCTAGAAACCTAGAATAAACTTAGTTTAGCGTAGTCTTTTTGCCTCAGCATAGTCATTTTTACTTAGACTTTACCCCACCCTGTCGGCAAATCTCCATCGGATGCAAGACAAGGACAGTCCAACAACCCAACCATTCAATTCATGGTTTAATATAATAATCTCTAAGAAACTTTCAGTTCCCTTAGCTGACTGAAGCCATAGAAATGATAATAAGACCACCTTTTTGCTAAAGAAGATTGTGGATTGGAAATTGTCTGACAGGTCTCTTGCAGGAAAAATGCCTCCAGATCCAAACCCCCAAGCTAACCTAATCAGCCCTTCGTGACCTATGTGACACAGACAAAACCCACCATGGCAGCAATCATGTGACTACCCATCCATCTGCTATCCATTACCTGACGTCAGTACATGTGCTTACCTGCTCCTTTGTAACAAAGTGGAACAGACCACCACCCAGTCACCTTAATGACCTTCCCCCATCCAAGGACTCAACCACAAAGCAGCCATTCTGCCATTGCCAGACCATTGCCGCCATTGCCAGGGCCATTGCCTTGCTAAACTGTGGTGTGGCCATGCACTCTTTGAGCTATGCCCAGGCCATGTTTTATTAAGCTTTGGCCCCCTTCCCTACCTTGGGGAGATGAATCTCCTCTTCATCTCTTTCTCTCTCTCTCACTTGCTTTTTAAATAAACTATACTTTCTAATCTACCTTCTGTGCAATTCTTTGCATATTTCATGCGGCATCAGATTACACACCAGACACTCACACTGCCAGCAGGCCTGACCTAATGTTCTGGAGGCCTCGCTGGGAGTGTGACTCTAACATCTATGAAGTAAGGACTTTTATTATTCCCATTTTACCAATGAAGAGATTAAAGCCCTGCGGAGACTACATTGCAAAGTCATGGACGTTAATAAGTGGTAGAAAACGCATTCAAAGTCAGGCAGCTCTGACCCAGACCCTGCACTCAGCCATGATGCCTCACAAGATCTGACTCTGTTCCAGCACTTGGAGCACATGTTTTTTGGCCAATTCTCTAAGCAAAGCAAAACCCCCAGAAACAGGTAAGTTTTGTGAACTTTGTTCAAATGTTCATGCAACCCATCTCTGTTCCTCTGAAAGTCTGCTGCCTGGTAGCTCCTGAAGAAAAGGCCCAGTTTCCTAGTCTATGACTTCTACATAGCTATCTGGAAAAAGCTGCCATTAATGTAAGATATTTTTGCAGTATCTTCAGGGATTGTGAAACAATGTGTCTCCCCCTTTCCATCCCGACTCTCCATCCTGAATATTTCCCAAAGAAATGATCTAACTTAGCCTCCTCACCTCCTGCTGAGTTCTCTAGTGTTGCATTTCTGTACCAGGCACTACTGAAATGTTTGGTTAAATGAACCTTGTGTTAGGCCCCTAAAGCATGAGGCAGGGCTCAGCCACATATGGGTGTTTATTTTAATCAGATCCTAGCGGTTGCAGCAGTATGGATGTCCTGGGGCTGCCATTGTCTACCATTCCAGCAACTTGGAATTGGAGCTCTTTGTGGAGACCCTGTGGGCATTAGGGAGGGGTGAGGGGTGGCTGGAGTCATGTTTGGAAGCAAGAGGAGCCAATGGAAAAGTGTGCTTCTTGCCTGACTGACCAATGAAATGGCCCCATTTTGGTAACTGGCTATGCAGGCCTGGAGTCTGGGTAGCAACAGCCCTGTACATCTGGCAACATTATGGCGTGTCTCTGCGGCAGCTTATTTGGGGCGTCACGGCTATTACCAGAGTCAGGAGTAATGTCTTTCGTTCTGAAACGTCTCAACCTCAACCACAGGCATGTTTTCTTCCAGGGCAGAGGGCAAATGCAATTACATCTGTGACCAATTTGCACAGCTGGGAGCTCAGCCTCCTGACAGAAACATTTATTTGAGATTCAAGTCTCCAGGGAGCTGGGTCACCAAACAAGAAGTAAGAGACAGCAAGCATTTGTTGTCCACTATGTGAATGGCTGCTGGCCTGAGTCATGAAAACAAAACAAAACAAAATAACAAAAGACATCAACTTCAGCTATTATAGGCTAAAAATGAATCTCTCTCCACAAACCAGGTTTTCAAGGCATAGAGGAGAATAAGAATATTCCCATAAGACATGGTTGCCGTTGATCCAAGTGCAAACAGTATGCATGTGGCACATGGGGGGGAGCAGCTGCCTAGGACTCCAAACCTTGGTTTCCAGCTCTGATCTATCCCTTCCAACTGTGGTGTCCTGAGCCAGTCACCTTGCTCGGTCCCTTTCTCTGTGATATGAGAGGAGCAGTCACCAGGCCCACCAGCTTTTCAAGGATCTAAGAAATTACTTGGGCCCCTCCCCCCCAAAATTTATACACACACACACACACACACACACATATGTGTATATATATATATCCCTCAAATTCATAAAAGAAAACTGTTCAAACTGAAATTGAAAAACATCTGTCAAAAAAATATATTAGGGCCGAGTGTGGTGACTCATGCCTGTAATTCCAGCACTTTGAGAGGCAAAGGCAGGAGGATTGCTTGAGCCCAGGTGTTCAGGACCAGACAGGACAACATAGCAGGACTTCATCTCTACAAAAAATTACAAAATTAGCCAGGAGTGGTGGTGGGTACCTGTAGTCCCAGCTACCTGGGAGGCTGAGGCAGAAAGATCTTCTGAGCCCCAAAAGTCGAGACTGTGGAAGGCCTTGATCCTGCCACTGCACTCCAGCCAGGGCAACAGAGTAAGACCTTGACTCCAAAAAAAAAAAAAAAAAAGTATTATTATGTCCAGTGAATTAATTTTTAAAATACATTTTTAAAATCTATCACTTAAAAAAAAAGTATTGCTGGGTGTGATAGTTCACGCCTGTCATCCCAGCAACTTGGGAGGCCTAGGTAAAAGAATTGCCTGAGCTCAGGAGTTCGAGACCGGTCTGGGCAGCATAGCAATACCTGGTCTCGACAAAAAGAAGATTAGCCAGATGTAGTGGTGTGTGCCTATAGTCTCACCTACTTGGGAAGCTGAGGCAGGCGGTCGAGGCTGTAATGAGCCATGAGCGTGCCACTGTACTCCAGTCTGGGCAACAGAGTGAGACTCCGACTCAAAAAAGAAAAAGAGTGTTGTTTTTGTTTGTTTTTGTTTTTGAGTCACGTTCTCTGTCTCTGAGGCTAGAGGGCAGTGGCACAATCACAGTTCACTGCATGCAGCTTTGACCTGAGCTCAGACAATTCTTCCACTTCAGGCTCGTGAGTATCTAGGACTACAGGCACATGCCACCATGCCTGGCTAATTTTTTTATTTTTCTGTACAAACAAGGTCAAACTATGTTGCCTAGGCTGGTCTTGAACTCCTGGGCCCAAGCAGTCTTCCTGCTTCAGCCTCCCAAGATGCTGGAATTACAAGTGTGAGTCATCACGCTGGGCCAAGAACGTTGTTTAGATTTTTTTTTACTAGACAAGAATTTCCAAATAGGCCAGATAATTGCTGCAAAATCATTATGATCAATTGTGTGCTATTCATAGTAAAATAATTTCTAGAGCAAAATGATGAAAATCTTTTTAACTTTTTTTTTTTTTTTTGAGTTGGAGTCTCACTCTGTCGCCCAGACTGGAGTGCAGTGGCCTCTCCCGGCCACCGCAGCCTCGACCTGCTGGACTTTGGCGATCCTTCCGCCTCAGCCTTCCAAGTAGCCGGAACTACAGGCATGCGCTACCACGCCCGGCTGATTTTTTGATTTATTGTAGAGATGAGGTCTCGAACCCGCGGGCTCAGGCAATCCACTCACCTCAGCCTCCCAAAGGCGCGGGATTACAGGCTGAGCCACCAAGTCCTTTTTTAACTTTTTAAAGTAAAAAAATAAATTTAAAGGAAATGCATACTTTAACATTTGATATAAAATGTGGGATAGGACATTTCACCTTTCTAGTCCTGTGTTGTTGTCTTGGTAACAAAGGTTATAGGGTGGATGATCTGCAAGATCCCTTGCAGCTTTAAAAATTCCATCACCATGCCAGGCTCGGTGGCTCAGCCTGTAATCCCGCGCCTTTGGGAGGCTGAGGTGAGTGGATTGCCTGAGCCCGCAGGTTCGAGACC
>NW_007252953.1:398138-452978 GCF_000164805.1 Carlito syrichta | reverse complement strand
AAAAAAAAAAAAAAAAAAAAAAAAAAATTCCATCACCTGGCCGGGCGTGGTGGCTCGGCCTGTAATTCCAGCACTTCAGGAGGCCGACGTAAGAGCAGTGTCTGAGCCCACGGGTTCGAGACCAGCCTGGGCAACTTGGTGAGACCTTGTCTCTACAATAATCACAAAAACTAGCCAGGCATGGTGACATGCATCTGTAGTTCCAGCTACTTGGAAGGCTGAGGTGGAAGGCTCGCCTAAGCCCAGCAGGTCAAGGCTGTGGTGGCCGTGGGCATGCCACTGCACTCCAGCCTGGGCAACAAGAGTGAGGCGCCAACTCAACAACAACAACAAAAATCCAACACCGTATGTAAGACAGAGGAATTGTAATTGGATACATTTTTAACCAGTTGAACTCATTCTTTAGAGGCCAAGCTATGTCAGGAAGGATTGTTAGTATTGTAAATGCTGCAGGGATTCTGAGGGGGATCAAAGACTAAGCAGGCAGGTGTGTTTGCCTGTAGCCAAGCTTTCTGCTGTGCTGAGGAGTTACCAGAATCTTTCACTAATCAAAAAGACTGAACCAGACACATGTCATGGGAGGCCCCTGTCCAGGGATGCTTAGGGACAATGGGATCCTGAAAACAACTCTGTCCACATCAACAAAGCATGTTTGAGATTGAACCATATCAGATTGCTGATATTCGACCATTTTGACCTACAAAAACGACAAAGTCAAATGGTCCAACCTAAACTTGCAGGACAGTGTTAACCAGAGTGACGTCATCCTCAGATGGCTTGGAAGGGCAAGCTGATTTTAGAAGACGAGATGTGGTACTTTCCTATCGGAAACCTCAATTCTGTTTAATTCCGTTTTAAGGCATAAGCTCATTCATTTTCTCAGTTACTCTGTGAGGAGTCTGGGCTTAAAAATGATTGCCAGTCATAGGTTCCTGTCTTTTTCCATCCTGAGCTCCAGGGAATCCAGTTCTTTGGATTTCTGAGCTGACTGTTCCCTTTGCTCAACCCCCTAGGCTTCTGAATGTCTTTTCTGGAGTTAGAAGACAAAGGAAAACCCCACAAAAGTATTAAATGGAAAAATCCAGAGTCCAGCCTAAGGACTCTAACTGTACTAGTACTTATCCATAGAGCAATATCTCTGGGCTTTATTTGTTTATTTTCTCTAATGGCTGCATTGAGATATAATTCACATGCCATACAATTCACCCATTTAGAGTGTAAATCAATGGCTTTGGGTATATTCATTATCACAACCAATTGCAGTAGTTATCATAACCAATTTTAAAACATTTTCATAACCCAAAAAGAAGCCTCCCACGTGCCTTACTTCTTGGCCAACATCCCCTAAGACCTCCCCCTATCTTTTCCAGTCCTAGAAAACCAATAAACTATGTCTCTATAGATTTGCCTATGCTGGGCATTTTATACAAATGAAAACATACAATATGTGGTCTTTAGTGACTGGTTTCCTTCACTTAGTATAATCTTTTCAAAGTTCATCCATATTGTGGTATGTATCAATACTTCATTTAAAAAGTTTTTAATAGTATTCCATTATATGAAAATACCATGTTGTGTTTGTCTATTTGGCCATTGATAGACATTTGGGCTGTTTCTATCTTTTTGGCTATTATGAACAAAGTTACTGTGAACACTGGTATACAAGTTTTTGTGTGAACATAGGTTTTTATTTCTTTGGGGTATACTTGCTGGGTCATATGGTAACTTTATGTTTAATCTTTGAGTAACAGCCAGAGTGATTTTCTTTCTTTCTTTCTTTCTTTCTTTCTTTCTTTCTTTCTTTCTTTCTTTCTTTCTTTCTTTCTTTCTTTTTCTTCCTTCCTTCCTTCCTTCCTTCCTTCCTTCCTTTCTTTCTCTTTCTTTCTTTCTTTCTTTCTCTTTCTTTCTTTCTCTCTCTCTCTCTTTCTCTCTCTCTTTCTTTCTTTCTTTCTTTCTTTCTTTCAAATAAGAGTTTATTCGTGAGAAGAGAAGAAAAAAGAAAAATCCGAGAAAGAAAAACTGCCCAGACTGCTTTTCACAGCAGCTACCTCCCTCTTCTAGGGATATACCGGGAGGAACATAAATCACTCTACCAAAAGGACACCTGCACATGCATATTTATTGCCACACTATTCACAATAGTAAAAACATGGAACCGACTCAGATGCCCATCACAAGCAGACTGGGTAAAGAAAATGTGGTATATATACACAATGGAACACCATGAAGCCTTAAAGAAGAACAAAATCATGGCCTTTGTAGCAACTTGGATGCAGTTGGAGACCATCTTACTAAGCAAACTATCACAGAAACAAAGAACTGAATACCACATGTTCTCATTCATAAGTGGGCCCTGAACACTAGTCACACTAGCACAAGAGTGAGATTGGCAGATGCTGGGCACTGCTAGGGGAGGGTGGAAGGAGGGAAGGGGGCACATGACCACACAAAGTGTATCTGACCCACTACCAAGAGGAGAGAGGGCCTGCTAGAAGCCCAAACTTCACCTGCATGCAGCCTATTAATGTAGCAAATCCTCACTTATATCTCACAACTCTAGAATAAAAAGAGCATTTATACCATTTTATATTCCAACCAGCAGAGTATGAGTGTTCCAATTTTTCCTCTTCTTATTACTTTCTGTTTTCTTAAAAAATTTAAGTCATCCTAATGAGTGTAAAATCTTATCTCATTATGGTTTTGATTTGTATTTCCTCAATTGCTAATGATGTTGAGCATCTTTTCATGTGCTTATTGGCCTTCATTTATCATCCTTGGAGAAATGCCTGTTCAGATTTTTGCCCATTTCTGAGTTATTTGTCTTTTTAGTATTGAGTTGTAATAGTTCTTGATATATTCAAGATACGAGTCTTTATCAGTTATACATCTGAAAAATTTCTCTTACTTGCTCGTGGTCTTGGTGTCAGATCCAAAAAATCCAAGGTCATGAGAATTTAAACCTGCTTCCTTCTAAGAGTTGTATAGTTTTAGCTCCTATAGTTAGATCTTTCATCTATTCTGATTTATATATAGAGTGACATATGGGTTCAACTTTACTTATGTTTTTATTTTTGTATATGTGTATCCAGTTGTTCCAGCATCATTTGTTAAGAAGACTATTCTTCCAGCCTGAGCAACTTGACGAGATCTTGTCTGTTCAATAAATAAAAAATTAGACGGGCGTGGTGATGCACACCTCTAGTTCCAGCTACTTGGAAGGCTGAGGTAGAAGGATCGCCTGAGCCAAGCAGGTTGAGGCTGTGGTGGCCATGAGTGTGCCACTGCACTCCAGCCTGGGCAACAGACTGAGACTCCAACTCGAAAAAAAAAAAAAAGAAGAAGAGGACTGTTCTTTTTCTATTTAATGGTTTTGGCACCCACATTAAAAGTCGATTGGCCATAAATGTGAATGTGTTTATTTCTGGGGCTCTCCATCCTATGCCATTGATTTTTAGATGCCTATCCTTATGCCAGTGCCATACTGTCTTGATTATGATAGCTTTGTAGTAAATGTTGAAGCTGGAAAATGTGACTCTACTTTTGTTTTTTGTTTAAGATTGTTTTGGCTTTACTGGGGTTTTTTAATTCTTATATGAGTTTTAGGATTAAAATGTCAATTTCTGCAAAGAAGTCAGCTGGGATATTGGTAGGAATTGCACTGAATCTGTCGATCAATTTGGGGAGTATTGCCATTTTAACAGTATTAAGTCTTTTGATTCATGAACATGGCCTGTCCTTCCTGTTCTGGGGGGTTTTCATTTCTTTCATCAATGTTTTGTAGTTTTCAGAGTATAGGTTTTATGCCTTTTCTCAAATTTATTCCTAAGTAGTTTATTCTTTTTAATACTATAATAAATTAAATTCTTTCTTAGTTTTATTTTTTGTTTGCTCATTGCTGCTGCAGAGATATACTTTTTCATATATTACTGTTTCATCTTGCAATCTTGCTAAAAGTTGTATGCATTTTAACAGTTTTCAGTGGGTTTCTTAGTTTATTTATTTATTTTTTTTATTTTTTTTTTAGTTGAAGTCTCACTCTGTCGCCCAGACTGAAGTGCAGTGGCCGTTCCCGGCCACCACAGCCTCAACCTGCTGGACTCTGGCGATCCTTCTGCCTCAGCCTTCTGAGTAACCGGAATTACAGGTGCGCGCTACCACGCCCGGCTGATTTTTTGATTTCTTGTAGAGATGAGGTCTCGCTGCCCAGGCGGGTCTCGAACCCGCGGGCTCAGGCAATCCACTCACCTCAGCCTCCCAAAGGCGCGGGATTACAGGCTGAGCCACCGAGCCCGGCTGGTTTCTTAGTTTATTTATTTATTTTTATTTTTTGAGTCGGAGTTTCACTCTGTCATCCAGGCTGAAGTGCAGTGACATGTACATAGCCACCGCAGCCTCGACCTGCTGGGCTCAGGCGATCCTTCTGCCTCAGCCTTCCAAGGAGCTGGAACTACAGGTGCACTATATCACACCTGGCTAATTTTTGATTTATTGTAGAGACGAGGTTTCACCAGGTTGCCCAAGCTGGTCTCGAATCCCTGGACTCAGGCAATCTTCTCACCTTGTCCTCCCAAAGTGTTGGGATTGCAGGCTTGAGCCACCATGCCCATCCAGTGTTTTTTAATGTTCAAGATGATGTCATCTGAAAATAGAAATGCTTAACTTCTTCCTTTCCAATATGGATTCCTTTCTATTTCATTCTTGCCTAATTGTCCTGATAAAGGTCTTAGTTTTGTCTCTCAGCTGTCTAAGGAACTGAATTTCTATTATCAGCCCTCACAGAAGGCTGGATTAGGTGTTCCAGCTCCTTTAACCAGGCAGTTAATGCTTGATATTCAGCCCACCATGCTCATCAAGAGAAACACACTGTCCAGGGTATGTTATTTCAATAAAGCATTAGAGCTCTTAGGCACTGGGGGGCAAACCAGGAGTGTGTTTGGCCAGGTTACTACCCTGTTCCCAGATAAAATGTAGATAAAGTGAGATTCCCAGGTAAACCACGAAAGAAAGAGAAGGGGAACAACTTTGGACATGGAGTCTTTTCTGCCAAGGCTAACCCTCCAGGGCTTCTGCCAGAGAGGGAGATGAGGAGGCAGCCACAGAGGAAGAGATTGGAAATCATGCATAGACAGAACTACAGCCATGACCTGAGCAAACCACGCAGCTCCTTCCACCCTCCACGCTGCCCACTGCAGAGTGAAATGGAAAAGAAAGCCACTGCTTTTTCAGTCTGCCAGTCAGGTAAGCGATTTTCTTTTCAGACTTGGGGGGAACAAATTCTGCAAGTACCCTAATTAATGGGGATAGCTTCGAGTCAGGTATGTTTTTCTGGTGCTTTCAAGCACTCTGTGCCTTTAGCCCTTCTCGGACTAGCTGGGATAGGGGAGACATCCAAGGTGATCTCTGAGTTTGTACATATTTGCAGTGGTTGTTTGCTGTGAGGTGGAAACAGACCCTGCTTCTGCTTTGGAAGCAACATTGTGGCACCCACAACTTCAGAAACCAGATGAAGTAAACATCTTGGTTCATGGGTAAGCTGGGCAGAGCAGGCTTTGTGTGGAAGCCTGCAAAGGTGGAAGAGCTTATTCAGAGGTTGCCAGCACTCGGGAATAAACTGGCCTTGACGAGGCTTATGGACACAATCCAGTTCTTAGCAAAATCCATGCCCAACCTCCCTGAAGTGCACCATTGAGAAAATGGCTTGAAAATAGGTTGAATGACATGAGGAGCAACATCAGCAGAATGGCTTTAATGAGCCAAAAAACGTGGTTTCAAATGCCCCCGTCTCCAAGTGCCACTGCCTGCCTTTGCCAGATATAAAATCTGTTCACTGGAGCAAACTCAGAGACACGAAGTGGTGCTTATGCAAACTCCAAGCCAGTGAGTTGCATTCCCATTCAAGTCCAGAGAATTTGCTACTTGTAAGTAAAGATATGTCTGAGCTGAGGGGGAGTTGTTTGTGGTCTTGAATGCAAGGGAGGGTTGGGGGTGTTGCATGCGGAAGGAAATCTCCTCTTGTATCCATCTCCAGCAGGGTGAGTTTATGGCTAGGCCTACCATTGGCTCTGGAGGAAGGGGGAAATGTTGTTTGCTGTACATTCTGGTCCTGACTATTCAGGGGGCTGATTATCCAGCTCATGGATCCACTGGCCTTGGGCCTCTCCTCCTTTTTATTTTATTTATTTATTTATTTATTTATTTGAGTCGGAGTCTCACTCTGTCACCCAGGCTGGAGTGCAGTGACACGCTCAGGGCCACACCAGCCTCTACCTGCTGGGCTCTGGCGATCCTTCCGCCTCAGCCTTCCAAGCAGCCGGAACTACAGGCAGGTGCTACCAGGCCCAGCTAACTTTTTAAAATTTATTGTAGAGACGAGGTCTCACCAAGTTGTCTGGGCAGGTCTCGAACCCGTGGGCTCAGGCAATCCACTTGTCTTGGCCTCCCAAAGTGCTGGGATTACAGACTGAGCCACTGAGCTCAGCCGTCCCTCCTCCTTTTTAAGGGTTTTCTGTCTTTTGAGAATGTCGCTGCTCAGCTGATACCAAACGGTAGAAAGAAAGAATAAAAAGAGAATAAAAATACCATTGCCACATGTTAGCAATCCCTGTAAATTATTTGATCGGGGAAAGGGAGCAAACTGCTTGATTAAAATAGAATCTGGTATTTGGATGGGGAGCATTTCCTTCTCTGTACTCGACATGTGATTTCTTGGGTACCTATTGCCATAGAGACTTTCTAGAGGACTTACTGAGAGAAGCTCTGTGAGAAACTCATGAAGGCAAGACAGAGACAGAGCAGCCAGTTGGGCTCCCAGTAAGGCATGTTGACTGCTGCAAAGAGAATCAAGCAAAGAAACGGACCCTGAAGAAATCTCTGGGGTCTGACTCTGCTTGGGCTACAGCTGCTTATGTGCCACCCAGTAGGACTATAAGCTCCGTCCAGCTCCCGGACTACCAAAAATGATCAAACACTTGTTAGTGATGATTTGAGAGTGTCAATGACAAATACCCAGCGGGAAAAAGCAAAAATACAGAGCTGTGAGGACATTTGTGAGGCCAAACCTCAAGAAGTCATGGAAATGAAAAAGGAACGCATCACTCTGTGGGAAAAGTTGAATTAGCCATCGGGGAGGAAAGCCAGGTGACCTCTCATAAAGTTAATGGCTAGAGCATCCTGTGATTTAAAAACATTCTTCTAATAGAAGTTTCTTAAAAGGAGTGAACACTTTTGTATTAAAAGTTTGTTAAACGGAATGAACACGTTTGTATTAAGACTTAGGACTGATTAATATCATTACTTTGAAGTGTAATCTCTTTATTAACTTCTCTCACTTTATTAGTGGCTCTCTCTCTGTTTGTATGTATATATATATATATATATATATATATATATATATATATATATATTTTTTTTTTTTTTTTTTTTTTTTTTTTTTTTTGTTGGTGTCTTTTTCTGTCACCCAGGCTGGAGTGCAGTGACATGTTCACGGCCACCACAGCTTTGGCCTGCTAGGCTCAGAGGCAGTCCTTCCACCTCAGCCTTCCAAGTAGCTGGAATTACAGCCGTGTGCCACATGCCTGGCTAATTTTTTTATTTATTGTAGAGACGAGGTCTCGCCAAGCTGCCCAGGCTGGTCTCAAACCCCTAGGCTCAGGCAATCCTCTTGCCTTAGCCTCCCAAAGTGTTGGGATTACAGGCATGAGCCACTGCACCTGGCCTCCATTTATATTTTTAACTAGATAATGCATGTAATAAAATGATTACAATTATACTTTATCAAAATTAGGATTTTTAAATAGTTCAAACTGAGCTTTCCAAAGGTAATTCTTTCCTACTTCATTGCACTTGTCATTTCTTATAATGCCACTATTTAATTCAAATTTAAGGAGTTTCTTACTGCAACTAAAACACAGCACAGGAATTATATTTCAGTCTTCAGTCTTCAGCCTTATTCTTAATTTTTTTCTTTCTTTTTTTAATATAAATATTTTTTATTTTAATATTGTGGGGTACAGTTTAGGGTTAGGTATACAAATACACTTCGTTCAGGCACCCTTGTTAATAAGGGGTGTCTTCCTGGATTTTTTTTTCTTGCTATCAAATTTAAGGCAGTTTAAAGTTTTTGGCTTATATAGCCAGCATTTTTACTTTAAAAGTCAGCAGAAACAACAGCCAAAGACAAGCTGTGGTCTAAACTAGAATAATTGGTCCAAAAAAAAAAAGTCTTCTCCTTCCCATAATTTCAGGATTCTGCAGGAAAAACATACAAACAAACAAAACCACCTGGTTTGATCAAAATATTAGTCGTTAGTCCCAGTTGACTTGAGAATATAATAAAAAGTATGAAACTTCTTCCCAGAAAAGTTCACATGAACCCAAAAGCACAGATTCCCTAAAGCCATTCCACCTTGGTTAGAGTGCCCTGAAGCAAAAGCTGTGATCTGCACATACATCCTTGGAAGATGAGCTTTAAGGAGGATTTTGAAAGTCTTTTTTTTAATAATGAACATAATGAAACAAAGAATTGCAAAAAACTTAAGAAAAGAGGGCAGTGGAAACTCACAGGAAACAGAAATTCGAAAAGTAAAACTAAATATACTCAGTCATTGAGAAAAATGCAAAGAGAAAATTATGAGAAACTTCTGTGATAGCACCATGTGGGAGTCTATACTGTTTTAATCTTAGCAGCATCCAAGGAAGGAAGGACCCCAGAGTAAGATGGTCGGCAAAATTGTTGTTAGGAAGCAGTGCAATGATGCCAACAAAAATTAGAAGCAAATATGTGAGAAGGCAACTGGGAGGAGAGAGTCTGAATTCAAAAGACCCCAGCAGGAGATGCTCTGTGACAGAATCAGACCTGACAGGCAGAGGCAGTTACTTCTGCTGTCAACACTAAAGAGAAATCTCAGACGACATATTGAGTATGCTCTTGAGATGCCATGGTGTGTCAAAGGAAGAGCAGGCATATGTTCAAGCCACAAGGGAGAAACTACTCTGAGAATGGTCAAGATGACTCAGGCCCCTTTCATAGTCCTAATAAAACAAAGGCAACTCTGCCCTTCTACAGAATGGCTTGGTTAAATGTAAGTTGATTAAATATTCATTGGGAGTGCCTACTGTATTTAGACAAACTGTACCTTGGGGGCTACTACAGCACTAGCCACTGGCCTAGCTAAAGCATACATTAAAGAAATTTGACAAAAACATGCCTTTAGTCAAGCAGTTTGAAGCTGAGAGATATTTGTTGAGGATTCAGTTACTTGCTGCTTCCTAAAATAGCAGCAAATTAATCAAGAGCAGTTAAGAGTTATGCCTTGCTCCAAGAGCAGTGTTTTGCTGTAGTGGTAGAGATGTAGAGATGAAACTCACCGAAATATTACTATGAGCCTGTCAGTGACAACATTATTTCACATTACTGTATGATTGATACTTGTCTTGAATTAGAATATAAAATGTTATGTAGAAATTGTTCAAAACATATGACCAGAAATCTGACAAAGATAGCCTGTAAATGTATTCCTAAGATCTCTCTGCTCCTCCAACACATAGTGGTGATATATAAAATAGGAAAACAGAAAATTAGAAATATACAAATATAAAAACAAAAAAAGGAAGACATTGCCCATTAGTTAAAGGTAATACTACCTGCTGTAACAAACCAACTCTGAAATCTAAGTGGAATAATACAATAAGAGTTTATTTCTCATTCAAGTACATTTTCACCAGGTGTCCAGATGGCTGCCTTCCATGCTGTGATTTATGGATCCAAGCTCTTTTTATTTTGAGGCTCTTTTGTACCTTAGTATCTCTGAGTCCTTCACTTCTAGCCAATGACTGGGGGGGAAAAGAGAACATGCATTATGTCATGGAAGGTTGTTTTGGGACAGACCTAGAAATGTCATGCATCACTTTTGCTCACATTTCTTGATTATAACTTAGTCATATGTCCATACCTAATTGCAAATAAGGCTGGAAGTGTAGTCTTTTGTGCCCTGAAAATAGAAGAAGCAGATTTTAGTAAACACAAAATGTCTGCCACGTATATCAGATATATTTTTTGTCTAAACAATTCAGTGGGGGAAACGTCTCCATTGGTCAATAGCATGACAAAAACACAAAACAATAAGCAGGACATAAAGTCACTGCAACTGAATTGCAGAAATGCAAGCATAAAAGATGGCAAAAAGATTCAATTCCTGGAGGGTAAATGGGACTAAGAGAGACGCACGTCAATTAAGAGGCTCAGGACCGGCTCACTGCTTGAAATCTGGCTGGGGCTCTCTGACTCAAGAAAAAAATTGTTGAAAATGCAGCCTGGCAGAAAAGTGCATAAAATACTGTGTATCTGGGAAGGTAGATAGACATAAACATTATCTCTTAATCAGAGACTGAGGCAAGCTGCCATCTATATCTGTGATATCATCAAATGGCAGGAGTTGCCCATTTGAACTTTGTAATTCAGAGGAATGGAAGCGATTGCAAAATCTTAGATAGGGAGAAATAAACATAGAAAGAATTATGTTGGAAAAAAGTACCTCACACAAGATTAGCCTATAAACCAAAATTCTAAAACATATCAAAAAAGTACAACACTGAAAACAGAAAAAGCTTTCAAAACAAACAACAGAAAATATTAATATATTGAGTCTAGATACTTGTAAAGGACATTCTGATAAAAAAAATCTTAAAATAGTTATGCTTACAATGCTCAGAAAGATAAATAAATTTTGAGGTAGAATAAGAAATTATAGTTTTTAAAAATCAGACAATACCGGCTACTTGGAAGGCTGAGGTAGGATTGCCGGAGCCCAGCAGGTCAAGGCTGCAGTGGCCGGGAGCAGCCACTGCACTCCAGTCTAGGCGACAGAGTGAGACTCCGACTCAAAACAAATAAACAAACAAACAAACAAAAACAAAAATCAGACAAATATAAGTGAAACAAGAAGATATAAAAAAGAACAAATAGAAATTTGAAAACTGAAAAATACCAATTCAAATAAAAATTGTTCCTCAAAATTTTAAAATATTGAGAATTTTGTAAAAACAGGGACATTACTGCATTTTAAGAACTGAGGATGCAAGTTAAATAGCAGGTGTAGATGTATTTGTTAAAAACCAGGGGCCAGGTGTGATGAATCAGCCTGTAATCCCAGCAATTTGGGAGGCCGAGGCGAGAGGATTGCCTGAGCCCAGGGGTTCGAGACCAGCCTGGGCAACTTGGTAAGACCTCATCTCTACAATAAATCACAAAAACTAGCCAGGCATGGTGGTGTGCATCTGTGGTTCCAGCTACTTGGAAGACTGAAGTGGAAGCATTGCCTAAACCCAGCAGGTCTAGGCTGTGGTGGCCATAAGCATGAGACTGCACTCCAGCCTGGGAGACAAAGAATGAGACTCCAACTCAGAAAAAAAAAAATTGAAAATGAATAAGTTAAGATTTAACTCAAGAGGCCCTAAAACTAGTAATAGAATAAATCTAAAGCCTGTGGAAGAAAGGAAATAATGAAGAAAAGAACATGAGGGGAAGTGATGTTTTCTACCACCAAGTTATGCCCTTTAAACAAAAAGAGTGTTCCCTTCTTCTTTATACTGACTGGATTATGGACATGATGGGAAGTAGGGAGACCTAATTAAACCATCTGAAAACATGGGATGAAAGCCATGAATAGAGAAATTGGAACCTGGTTCCTGACACCATGAAGTCACCAGATCAGCCCTGGTCTGCTCTGCTTCAGCTGTTAGAGGAGAGAGAGAAAGAACTACATTTCTATCATAATTAAGTCCTTATGGCCATTAGGCATCTATGAATAACTTGATATAAGTAAATTTGAAAACATAGATGAACTGGATAATTATATAGAAAAATATCATTTATTAAAATTGAAGAAGAAATAGAAAATTTTAAACCAATTATCATTTGTGATACGTGGTCTTCAGATGATCCCTGATTATCCCCAACTCCCTTTGAGACTGGTTTGGATTTAGTGACTCACTTTGAATGAATAGAATACAGCAGAAGTGACAGGATATTAATTCTGAGATTTGGTGACAAAGATACTATGGTCTCTGTCTGCTAAGCCCTGTCTTGTTCTTTTGCAGGCTTGACCTGAGGGAAACCCAGTTGTTATGCTGTGAGCTGCCCTCAAGAGAAGCCCAAATGGCAAGGAAATGATGGCTCCAGCCAGCAGCCAGCGAGAACCTGAGGGTTGCTGACAGTCACATGAGTGAGCTTGGAAGCTGCTCTTGCTCAGCAGTGCCTTGAGATGACTCAACTCAAGCTGGGACCTTGACTGCAGCCCTGTGAGAGATTCTGAGCAGGAAGGTCTAAACCATGTCCAGATTCCTAACCCACAAAAATTAACATATGTTTGTTGTTTTAAAGTCATTAAGTTTTGGGGTTATTTGTTAAACAACAGTAGATAAATATGTATTGTAAAAAATCAAATTAGTAGTCAAAACCCCTTATTGAAGGTCAACAACGTCAGACTTTTTTTTTTTTTTAATTTTAATTTTTTGAGTTGGAGTCTCACTTCTGTTGCCCAGGCTAGAGTGCAGTGGCACGCTCATGGCCACTGCAGTCTCGACCTGCTGGGCTTAGGTGATCCTTCTGCCTCACCCTTCCAAGTAGTTGGAACTACAGATGCATGCCACCATACCTGGCTAGTTTTTGTGATTCATTGTGAAAAAAGGAACATCTACTTCTGGGCTTCTGGAATGTCCCTGACCCCTAGGGAAGCCATAAGTTCCTTCCTGGAGACTTCTCCTCTGTTGTGTGAATTAACTGGGAGAGCTGGAGTCTCACTCTGTCACTCAGACTGGAGTGCAGTGGCTGCTCCCGGCCACCGCAGCCTCGACCTGCTGGGCCCGGCGATCCTTCTGCCTCAGTCTTCCAAGTAGCTGGAATTACAGGTGTGCGCTACCACGTCCGGCTAATTTTTTGATTTTTTTGTAGAGATGAGGTCTTGCCTGCCCAGGTGGGTTTCGAGCCCGCGGGCTCGGCAATCCACTCACCTCAGCCTCCCAAAGGCGTGGGATTACAGGCTGAGCCACCGAGCCGGCTGAGAGCTAATCTCTTTACACAAGCATAACCAGCCACATCAGATTCTGTGAACTTGCTCGCTTGCTTACGCTAGCAGGAGACAGGAATTATTGCTGTTAGGTCAAAGAAAGCCCCTAATGCAGTAGCCCAGGCCTTCAGAATGCAGTTAAGGGCTATTGAAGATAATCCTTTGCTGCAGGAGGAGCCCTTGCTTTGGAATTCAATATCCTTCAATATTCAGCAAGTAGTCATCTGGTCATGGCCGAATCTGGCTAATAAACCTCTCCTTTGTTACTTATAACTTTGTGTCGGTGTCTGTGATTTAAGCCCTCGGACCCTACGTCAATTGTAGAGATGAGGTCTCACCAAATTGTCCAGGCTGGTCTCGAACCCTGGGCACAGACAATCCTCTGGCCTCAGCCTCCTGAAGTGCTGGGATTACAGCTGAACCACTGTGCCTGACCTTTTTAAAAATTTTTAATTTAACAATGCTGCTCAGGCTGGTTTTGAACTTCTGGCCTCAAGCTATGCTTCAGCCTTGGCCTCCCAAATCCCTGGAAGTATAGGCATGAGCCACCATTCCTGGCCTTCCTGCAAAATTTATAATAACTCTTTTATATCACTCAATTCCACATATATAATTGCAGCTGCCCAATTGCCCGAGACCAGCTCCAGCCGGGTTCAGGGTACCCCAAAGGTGGAGATGGCATCGGCAATTGGGGGGAAGAAGAGAGAGAGAGAGAGAGAGAGAGAGAGAGAGAAAGAGACTGGACTCCAGTCTAGTGCAGCAGTGATGTTTGTTATTGGGAATTACAACGGGTCTTTTATACACAAAGTCAGATGTGGGAGGGGCGTCCCCCACCCACCAGAAACCTTAATCCATATTGCCTTTAAACCCTTTCCATATGATAATCTTAAAATCCCATAACAAAGGATAACCTAATCCGTGACTGACATATTCTATAAACCTTTTTCATCCTAAACTGATTGATTTATGCCAAGTTAAACAATTCTATAGAAGCTTAAGTATTTACTTTACAAACGAAAGTGGCCCATCCCAGAATGTTTGGAATGTGGCCCAGTCCAAAGTTCACAGTGGGCTACCTGCAAGTAATCTAGCCGCATTCTTTCAATAGAATGGCTGTCTTCTAAAACTATATTCTACACAATTTACACCTTATTCAACTTCAGTGAATCCTGAGATCACAACCCAGAAGCCTGTGACCAATACTAAGGCTCTTAGATGTGACCCAAGTTTGAATTGCAAGTTGTGTGAAAGCCGAAACTGCAGTTTGTGGAAGAATGGGAGCAATGAGCTTCTAAAGTGAGCTTGTGTTCGTCCCGATCTCAGAGTTTTTATGTTTTGAGCTCACAGGAGCTTAATCTGGTTAGTGCTGAGTAGAAAGGGGGAGGAAATGGGGTCAATAGCTCCCGAATGCATCCTTGTGGTCTTGGGATCAACGGCCCTTCCTGATCCCTAACGCTCAGTGGGCCTCCGTGGCCGGCGGCTCCCAACACCCGATAGTCTCAAAACAATTCTTTTTACAGTTGGTTTGGCCTAATCAGGCTTCAAGCAAGGTCCACACATAACATTTGATTATTATGCCTCCTAAATCTCCATCCCTCTTCCTTTTTTCTTTTCTGTAGAAGTGGAGTAGGATATTCTGTTGAATATTTTATATTCTGGATTTTCCTACTTACTTCCTGGTGTCATTTAACATGCTCCCTGTCTCCTCAATTTCCCGTAAATTAGAGTTATCTCTAGAATTTTCAGGTTAAACTTTATTTATTTATCCGATTCTTTATAGAAACGAGATCGTGCTACATTGTCCAGGCTGTTCTCGAACCCCTGGACTCTGGCTATTCTCTTGCCTCCCAAAACTGCTGGGGTTACAGGCATGAGCCACCATGCCCAGCTAGGTTAACACTTTTTAATTGCTCTATTGAGACATTATTCACACACTGTACAGTTCACCCATTAAAATGTACAATTCAGCTTTATTATGTATTTTCAAAGTGGCACATCCATCATGATTAATGTAAGACATTTTATCACCCCAGAAAGAAATCCCATACCCATTACTAGTCCTGTCCAATTCCCAACCCTTACTCCCAACCCTTCTTGTTTCTATGAATTTGCCTATTCTGGACATTTTGTATAAATGGAATCACACAATATGTCATTGTTTGTGACTGGCTTCTTTTGCTTACCATAGTGGTTTCAGCTTATTCATATGTGTCCTATATCAATACTTCATTCCTTTTTATTTTTGAATGATAATATTCCATTGTATAGATATACCTCATTTTATTTATTCATTCATCAGTTGATGAGCATTTGGGGTATTTCTGTTTTTTGGCTATTTTGAGTAATGCTGCTACAAACATTCTTGTACAAACTCTTATGTGGACATTTGTTTAAATTTGTCTTGGTTATATTCCTTGGTCGTACGATAACTCTATGTTTAGTATATTGAACCGCCAGACTGTTCTGTAAAGTAACTGCACCACTTAACATTCTTATTGGCAATGTTGGAAGGCTCAACTTTTTTTTGCAAGAAAACTATATATATATCTGCAGTTTTATATAATACTATCTGCAATTTTGTTGAATATAAGATTGATATACAAATTAAATAATGCTACTCTAATCCAGAAATATATAATTTAAAAACATAATGGAAAATAAGAACACTTTCTTAATAGGAATAGGAACCATGGAACAAACTCAGTAGAAGGTGAGAAACATTGTTTTGGGGAAAAATTGCAAAACATCAGTGAAGGTACTATGAGGAAGAAATACTCTATCAACTTGAAAATTTTAAACATGGTTTTGTCTTTCACCAAATATTTGCATACAGGAAGAAATGAGGCCAGAGCCAGGGATGAACATATCTCAGATCTCACAGCTGTTACATTTCAAATTGCATTTTTTAAAAAAGGAACTAGTGAGAGTATTTGTTCAATATAGCAGAAGACAGTTTAATATCGATTATTTCATCAAAGGAGTAAAACATTGAAAGTGCTTGATTATTTTATCTTTTAGAATAAATAATAAAATGCTATTGATTATAGAAGGATTTTATTTCTTCATTGAAAGACATTTTTAAAAACCCTCAAAAATAGAGAAATAAATATACTGTGTGGATGGGAAGACTCAATTTTTCTTAAATATAGTCTCCAAAAATTAATCTTTATGTCGATCCAGATCCAAAGAGAGTGGTTTTAACAAGCTAATACTAAAATGCATATGAAAAAAGTAAAGGATCAAGATATAGGTGCTTACTATAAAGCTACTCTGATTATGACTATGTGATATTAGTACAAAAATATAGAAATAGTTCAATAAAACAAACTCGAGATCTAGAAAAAAGGCAATACTATGTGGGAAAACTCGTATTTGTTAGAGTTGACATCACAAATTAGTGGGAGAGGATATCAATACATGGTGCTAAGAAAAAGCGTTAATGATGAGAAAAAATATTTTAGAGTCCATCTATCATTAAACATAAAATAAATTCTGGTACAATAAAGACCTAAAAGTGAACAAGTAAAACTTTATTCCTAGCCGGGCTCAGTGGCTCAGCCTGTAATCTCGCGCCTTTGGGAGGCTGAGGTGAGTGGATTGCCTGAGCCCGCGGGTTCGAGACCCGCCTGGGTAGCGAGACCTCATCTCTACAATAAATCAAAAAATCAGCCGGGTGTGGTTGTGCGCGCCTGTAATTCCGGCTACTCGGAAGGCTGAGGCGGAAGGATCGCCGGATCCCAGCAGGTCGCGGCTGCGGTGGCCGGGAGCCGCCACTGCACTCCAGTCTGGGCGACAGAGTGAGACTCCAACTCAAAAAAAAAAAAAAAAATCTGTTAATATATTAATGAATTTCCTCCTACTAAAATTTTACCCAAGGAGTTTTAGGAGTTATTTGTTGTTTTATTTTTTTCAATATGTTAATTTTCATTATAGGGCAATATACTGGTACTGCTCAACAACTTAGAAAGTAAAATGAATAGCCGATGTTTCTCAACATTAATTAATCTTTAACATTCATGTGTTCATCCACCTGCTACAACTGGTTGAGCATCTGACTGTCCATGGGACAGTCTTCTATTTCATGTCTTATTCTTTAGTATCTCTTCCTTACTCACTTCTCATCCTCATAATCCCACTTTTTCTTTTGCTCATTCTTATTTTCCTTTTCCTCTCTTTTGTCTCTATTTTTCGTCTCTATTTTTGTCTCTATCTTTCCCATCTGTCTGTGCCTCTCCTCATAATCTTATTCTTTACTTCTCTTCCCTCTTTTCATTGCTACTTGTTCTCAGATATTCCTTTTTTCCAGTCTGTCTCTTCATGCTCTATTGCCTTTTTATTCTCATTATTGAGACTGCATATACGTAGATGAATACTGAATCCACAAGAGCGGCATGGCTCCCCAACAGCTCCAAAGGTGACACTCCTTTGGTAGAGTATTTTACATATATATTTTACATATACTAAATGTGGACTAAATGTATATAAAGAGCCATCCTAGCCGGGCTCAGTGGCTCAACCTGTAATCTCGCGCTTTGGGAGGCTGAGGTGAGTGGAGTGCCTGAGCCCGCGGGTTCGAGACCCGCCTGGGCAACTTGGTGAGACCTCATCTCTGCAATAAAAAAAAATCAAAAAATTAGCCAGGTGTGGTAGCACGCACCTGTAATTCCGGCTACTCGGAAGGCTGAGGCGGAAGGATGGCCGGAGCCCAGCAGGTCGAGGCTGCGGTGGCTGGGAGCGGCCACTGCACTCCAATCTGGGCGACAGAGTGAGACGCCAATTAAAAAAAAAACACAAAAAACTTTATTCCTGTTATAAACACTATAAGTATGAAGTTATTTTTAAAACACAGCATTAAAACACACACACGCGCACACACACACAAAATGTTGAGAAAAAGGCCAAAAAGTCCAACTACATTAACATTTTATTAGTTTGTTTATATTTGTTATTTTTTTGAGTTGAGGTTTCACTCTGTTCCCCAAGCTGGAGGACAGTAGCATGGTCACAGCTCACGGCAGTCTGGACCTTCTGGGCTCAGGTGATCCTTCTACTTCAGCCTCCCAGGTAGCAGGCACTACTGGTGTGTGCCACCATGTCCGACTTATTTTTTTAAAATTTTCTGGAGCCAAGGTCTTGCTATGTTACCCAGGCTGGTCTCAAACTCCTGGACTCAAACAATTCTCTTGCCTTGGCCTCCCAAGGGGCTAGGATTACAGGCGCGAGCCACTGTGCCCAGCCTACATTAAATTTAAAATTTCTCTGTATTAAGACACCAAGATCGAAACAAACTTAGAATGGGAAAAGATATTTCTAATGCATACAGGTAACACATAGCAAATAATATAATAATATGTTAAAAGCTTATTGTTTTGTTTTTTTTTTAGGTGTAGTCTCACTCTGCCCAGGCTAGAGTGCAGTGGCACACTCACCACCAACCTGCTGGGCTCTGGCGATCCTTCCGCCCTTCCCCCTCAACCTTCCAAGTAGCTGGAACTACAGGTGCGTGCTACCACACTCGGCTAATTTTTAAAAAATTTATTGTAGAGATGAAGGCTCACCAAGTTGCCCGGGCTGGTCTCGAACCCGCGGGCTCAGGCAATCCATAAAAACTTTTAAAAATCATTATGTGCTGTAGATTGAATGCTCGTGTTCCCTTAAAATTTATATCTTGAAAGTGCCTAGCCCTCAAGATGATGGTATTAGGAGGGAAGGGGCCTTTGGGAGGTGATTAGATCCCTCCTAAATGGAATTAGTGCTTTTATTAAAGTGGCTGGAGAAAGCACCCTCACTCCTGCTCCGTGAGGTTACAGTGAGAAGGTGCCGTCTGTCAACCAGAAGGCAGACCCTCACCAGAGGCACCTTGATCTTGGACTTCATAGCCTCCAGAACTGTGAGAAATAAATGTTGTTTATAAGCTACTGAGTATAAGGTATTTTGTTATAGCAGCCTAAATAGACTACGACAATATGATAAAGACAAACTATTCAGTGAAAAAATAGGCAAAGGGTATAAGCAAGCAATTCACTGAATGGGCAAATCCAACTGGTTAATAAATATGCAAAAAAAATTTCAGTCTCCTAATAACTAGGGAAATATAAACTAGAATAGTAGATAGACAAAAATTTTAAAATCTTCATAATTCTATGTGATGTCAAGGACATAATGGCTCCTTTAGGTAATTATCAAGAGTATTTTGTAGCAAGAGTAGTTTACCAGTGACTGTTTGCAAACTCAGCTCTAGTTTTCTCCACCTTTATCAGTGATGATGTTTTTTGCTCTGACAGAAAACCATTTTCCCGACAGTTTCAGCAATAAGGAAATCTATCATTTAATTTATTAGGAAGTTCAGAGGTGGTCGAACAAGCTTAGGATTGGTGATTTTGGTGGTTCAAAAATGCAAACAAGGATCTTGGCTATTCCCGCTTTTTTCTGTGCTGTTCCAGGGTTGGCTTCACCCTCTGGCTGAGCCCCTTTTGACAGGAGGAAGGCTGTCAGCAATGTTTGGGGCTCTGAACTTCATAATTCACATCCACTGGGAAAATAGAAGTGTCTGTCACTAGGGAATAAAGAGCCTCCCCTCCCATCTGACAGGACCAACTTAGACCACTTGCCCATCTTTGGATCCTGTGCTCACCTTAACCTGAAATGGACATAGGATAATATAATTATGGGGATTAGCTTCGATATCTGGAGTTGAGTCAATTCCTAACCACACTGCTGTGGAGGAGGAGAGGACTAGGTGCTGTGAAGTCAGTCAGAATGTCTGCTGCATGCCCCCCCACAGTGGAGCACAAGCAACTACCACATACTTGAGATGCCTTCTGGGCTCAGCTGATCCTTCTGCCTCAGCCTCCTGAACAGCTGGGACTATAGGTGCGTGCCATCACCTCAGGCTAACTTTTTGATTTTTTTGTAGAGACAAGGTCTCACTATGTTGCCTAGGCTGGTCTTGAACTCCTGGGCTCAAGCAATCCTCCAACCTCAGCCTCCCAAAGTGCTGGTATTACAGGTGTGAGCCACCACGCCTGGCCCAAAGGTGATATTGATAGGAGAAATACACATATTGCACTATAAGCATTGTTCATTTTTATGCACTGCCAGAATTCCAGATTCCTGAATAGCCTGTAGTTGTCCATAAGTACTAGCACAGCTATGTTTGTTGTAACCAAAGGCAATGTATTTCTGTTCTAATTCTAAACTTGATCCATGTCTGCGGTGTTTGTTCCAGAAATCCAGTAGTTAGTTCATCTCCAATAGTTCATCTTCCAGAATCCTACTTCTGGTATCAAGAGGAACACCTTGCCTCTTTGAAGATGTTGTTTAGAAACAACTTCTTAGTTTGTGCAACTTCTCATTTCATAAATAGTAATTCCCCTCAGCCCAGTCTTCAAAATATATTAGGCATCATTCCAAATTTCCAAGAAGATTTTTTTTTGAGTTGGAGTCTCACTCTGTTGCCCAGGCTGGAGTGCAGTGGCACGCTCACAGTCACCGCAGGCTCTACCTACAGGGCTCAGGTGATCCTTCTGCCTCAGCTTTCCTAGTAGCTGGAACTGCAGGCATGCACCACCATGCCAGGCTAATTTTTTGATTTATTGTAGAGATGAGGTCTCGCTAAGTTGCCTGGGCTGGTCTCGAACCCAGGGGGCTCAGGCAATCCTCTCACCTCAGCCTCCCAAAGCGCTGGGATTTTAGGTGTGAGCCACCACGCCTGGCCCCCAAGAAGACATTTAGAGCCTTTGTTGGGAGGATGGAACAAGTTCAGTTCTAGGATTCTAGTCCTCCTTCAACTGCCTTGTAATCTGCCTTGATCTATTTTATATATTGAGCTTCAGCCCAAAATAAAATTGTTTGAACAAAGGGTAAGTGACTGAAAATGTTGAAAAATGTCAACATTTATTTTTCAAATAAATAATTCAAAATTAAGTTTTCTGCCTGTCAAAGGTGGTCAGGAATATGACATAAAGATTACCCAAATTAGGGGTCACAGAACAAGAATAGAGATTCAGTCTTTGTGACTTCTCACTTGAGGCTCCGTCTGTTACAATAGCATGTACTAAAATTTTTTCTGTGGAACACGGTTTCCATGAAAGGACATATAAAAAGGAATCCTAGGGAACAAATAAATTGGGAAACCTTGCATAGTATATCCTCTTAGAGAATCATATTAGCATCTTTAGAACTCTGAATAGTGCAGAAATACGTTTTATTCAGCATTTTCTATCTAATCTCGGATCCTGTTAAATGAAGGAAATCTATCTTTGGAATTAATCTATTATTTGGAACTAGTGTTACAAAGAGTGTATTTTAAGAAACATTGCATATCATATAGTCACAAATAAATTTGCATTTGTAGATGTCTGAGTCACCTTAAAAACATACTTTACATATGGAATATTTCAAACGTGTGAAAGTGGGGAGAATAGTGTAATGAACTCCAAATACTCATCACCCAGCTCAATCATTGTCATTAGTTATCTTTGTTCTTTATATCTCCACCCATTTCCCCAACTGCTCCTAGTTATTTTTATTTCTATTTTTTTTAGAGATGGGGTCTTGGTGTGTTGCCCAGACTGGAATTGAACTGCTGAGATCAAGGGATCTTCCCACCTCCACTTCCCAAATAGCTGGAATGACAGGTATGTGACACTGGGCTCAGCTTCTCCCAATTATTTTGAAGCAACTCTCAGGCATCATGTAATTTCATCTGAAATATTTGAATATGTGTCTCTAAAGACTGCTTTAAACATAATTACATCATCATCATATTGAAAAAACTCCAATTATAAATCTTGAATGTCATCAGTGTTCCTATTTTCCTGATTGTCTATAAATGTTCTGATTTTACTTTGTTTTGCTGTGTTTTGTTTTAAAGTGTGTTTGAGATTCAAAAATATCTGTATATTACTATTGGTAATAATAAGGTCTTAAGCTTCTTTTAGTGTAAAAGTTTTCCATCTTAATACTTTTTTCTCTTGTTATTGTTGTTGTTTAGAAACAATGGAACCCTTTGTCCTGAGTTTTCCATGGTCTGGATTTTTCCAATTGCAGCCCCATAGCGTCATTTGACATGTTCCTCTGTCCTATGTATTTCTTGTTAGGTACAGGAGCTTGAATAGATGTTTTTTAAAGATTATCATATAGGTAGTGTGTAATATTTCCACTGAGAGTCATAAAATGTCACTTTTTTTTTTAATGTCAACAGCCACTGTCGATCATTGCCTAGAAACATTGATTCCTTAGGAGTTTCAAATTGTGATATTTCAATTATTCCTTATTTTATTGGCTAGAATAATTTTGTTATAAGTAATTTCCCCTTGTTTACTATTTGGTTACACTGAGATGCAGTTCATACAGAAAAGACAAGAAAAAAATGCTTAATTCTTTCTCCCTACTGATCAGTTTTCAAAATAATTCATTGGTTCCCAAGAGTTTCTAAAGAATATCAGTGCATTTCTGTTTTGGTATTATTATAAACTGATGTACTTAAACATATCTTATGTGTTTACATTCATCTTAATTATCATCCTTCTTGATGCTCAAATTTGTCCTTCTTTGCCCAATAAGAAGTCTTGAGCCTTTTTGACAATATCCCAGAAGTTTTGGTATATTCTTGTTATTTGGTATGACAAGATGTTCTAGGCTCATCTTGTACATTTCCAGATCCAAGTATGGAATCAATCATTTCTCCAAGGTGCCCTGGTTTCTTTCAGTGGGAAATGGCATTTCAAAACCACAATCTAAATATGACTTTTTTGAACTTAATATAGATAAAATGTTCTCGAGTTTCAATTAAGTATTTCATATGACAAAAAGTAAAAATTAAAATCATTTATTTTGAACATGGTCAATTTATTCTCTGAACCTCAGTTTTCTCCCTTGAAAAATGCAGATTATTACAATCCTTACTCATAGGTTTTGGTGCAGATTAAATAGGTCAAGACATGGAAAGCATTTCGAATAGCACTTGTGATAGGAAGCATTTAATAAATGATGATGATCGAACAATTAGGACTGGTTTATATTCAGACTTCAATATATGGTAATTTCTTTCTTTCTTTCTTTTTCTAACACTTCGTAAATGAGCATGTTATTCTTGTGCAGGGCCCATGCTGATCTTCTCTGTATCATTCCAGTTTCAGTATTCATGCTTCTGAAGTGAGCAATATGGTGATTTATTTTAATCAAAATATTCTTCTTTGACAAATAACACCTCTCCTTGATTATCCATCCGGACATCCCAAATTTCCTTGACCTGTTTTGAGCATTTACACTATCATGCAGCAGGGTTCAATTAAGGAAGTCAAGGAGAAAGAGCAACCAACTCCAAAGTTATTTTTTGCTTCTTGGAAGGCCATCTGCTGCCATGACCCATTTCACAACATGCAAATTCATCAGCCGAGTGCAATTTCCCTTGAATCAGTGGCCCAGTAAATATAATTACTTTGCTAATTTTAAATTCCAAATGGTCAGCTCAGGTTAAAGAATGCCCATTCAGCAGTCAAAATTCTACAGTTAACTGAGGAAACTGAAGGTCTACATGCCAGGATTTTGTCAGAGAAGTGGGAAACAACTTTGTTTTTCTTCACCTCTTAGGCCATTGGCCCACAACAAACCAGGACGGTTCCACATATTTTCCTCTAAATGTGTGTGTGTGTGTGTGTGTGTGTGTGTGTGTGCGCGCGTGCGCTGGAAATCTGTTTTCACAAACTTGTTCCTTTCAAGATTGGACTGGTCCCTTCAAGGGGAATGGGCTGCTTGGCCCTCGAATAAACTATTTAAAGCCCACATTAAATGTAAATTAAGGACCAGGTGTGGTGGCTCACGGCTATAATCCCAGCACTTTGGGAGGCCGAGGTGAGAGGATTTCCTGCGCCCACGGGTTCGAGACCAGCCTGGGCAACTTGTTGAGACCTCATCTCTACAATAGATCAAAAAAATTAGCTGGGCGTGGTGGTGAAGGCCTGTAGTCCCAGCTACTTGGAAGGTTGAGGTGGAAGGATCGCCTAAGCCCAGCAGGTTGAGGCTGAGGTGGCTGTAAGTGTGCCACTGCACTCCAGCCAGGGTGACAGAGTAAGACTCCAACTAAAAAAAAAAAAGTAAATTAGTTCATGACAACTAAATGTTTTCAAAATAACACGTTAGTTTTCTAGAACCTCTAAAAAATATCAGTATGTAGCTGGACTGGATAATGTGCCAAAAATCACTTTTAAATTATTATTAGAACAATGGATAAATTTGACCAAAGATTGTAGATTAAAGTATTATATCGTTATTAAATTTCCTGAACTTTATTACTGTCTTGTTTTTAGAAATATTGATACATACTGAGTAAATACACACTGAGGAGTAATGGGCGTGATGTCTGCAAAGTACTTTTAAATGATTCAGAAAAAATGAATGTGTGTGTATGTGTGCACACAGGGAGAGAGGGTAGGGAGAGAAGTCATGCATGTACAAGAGCTCAGATGTGGCAGTATGTTAAAAATGGATGGAAATTGGTAAATGTGGATGAAGGGAATAGGGGAATTCTTGCCATTCTTCTATACATTTAAAATTATTTTAAAATAACATGTTCTTAACAGTTAATAAATTTGAAATTTTCTCTAAATAACTTCAAAAGCCCAGGTCCAAAAAAGTAAGTATATTAGAGAGGCTACTCAAAAGTCATATTAGGCTGAGAATGGTGGCGCACGCCTGTAATCCCAGCACTTTGGGAAGCTGAGGTGAGAGGATGTCTAGGGGTTTGAGACCAGCCTGGACAACACAGCGAGACCTTGCCTCTATAATAAGTAAAAAATTAGCCAGGTATGGTGGCGTGCACCTGTAGTTCCAGCTACTTGGAAGGCTGAGGCAGAAGGATCACCTGAGCCCAGCAGGTTGAGGCTGCAGTGGAGTGCCAGTGCACTCCAGCTTGGGTGACAGTGAGACTCTGATAAAAAAAAAATAGTCAAATTAAATATCAACCTATAGAGAAGTGAGTTATTTAAGCATGAACATTTGAAGATAATTATTTGAGTTAAGCATTAAGAAAAATCAGCAATGCAAGTCATGATTCTCCCCGATGCGGGTACTGAATTCCAAATTGCCCACCATACAATTCATTCTTCCAGAAGAATCCCACATGCAACTTAAGTCTAGTAATTGAGACCGAACATATTCCCTTTCTTCCTCCTCAACCCAACATGTTTCTTTTGTACTAAATTATCTCTCTTTTTAATGCCACCTCTACCTCCTTAGTCTCCTGAACTAACAGCTTAGAATTATCCTCCACATCTCCCCCATCTGCCTTACCCATTCAATCTGTCACCAAGTCCTGCTGAATCTTCTTTCCTAACCATTTTGTCAACTGGTCTGGTCCTTTTTCCCACATCTCCACTGCCACTACCGTTGTCAAGGCCTCAGCATCTTTTTTTTTTTTAGTCTTCTGCCTTGCCTCATCTCTCCTGTTTCTTTAGAAACTGGTCTCACTATGTTTCCCAGGCTGGACTTGAACTTTTAGGCTCAAGCAATCCTCCCACCTCAGCCTCCTGAGTAGCCAGCTGGAACTATAGGAGTGCACCTGGCTAACCTCTTTTTTTCTTTTCATCTCTAGTTCATCATTCATGTCTGGCTTTCTGAGCACGGCGTTTTGCCCATGCAGTTTCCCTGGCTGCTGAGTGAATTCCTGTTAAGGCTGGAAGGTCTTCCTTCTCTGATTCCTCCAAGCAGAACTGACAGTTTCCTCTTCCTCTTACTTAGGAAATAACTATGTTATAGAATACTACATTCTTTATGTTTGTTTGTATGGCTATCTCACAGAAGACTAAATTCCTAGAGTAGGTCACATGACTCATCCATCTTTTTATTAATCCAGCAACTCTGGCATATTGCAGATTCTCAGCTGATGCTTACTGAATGAGTGAACGAAAGAACAAGTGAGCAGATAGGATCTGAGCTTGACCTGGATGAAATGAAAAGAAACAAAAACTTGTTCACGTGCAGCAGAGTTGTTTAACAGAAAGGTAAGTTAAAGGCTTAGACCTGTGCCTGACTCATGGTAAATGTTCCACAAAAATGAACTGTTAGCAGTCTTGTGAAGACCTTTAATTATCAACTGAATGGTAATACTATTAGCTGGCTTTGCACCTTATGGAACATCTATTTCTAAAGAGCTTTTATTAATGCTCAATATTGATAAAAGTTGTTCTCCATGTGGCTCTATATTGAAATGGTAGGAACTTCTAGCTCCTAAAAATTCTACCAACTTTGACTTTGGGTGAGTCACTGAATTAATCTCTCCTGCCTCTGTGTCCTCATCTATAAATGGATATAATTAAGCTTATCAATAGCATAGGGTTGTTATGAGGATTAAATGTTTAAAATAGACAATGCAGTTTTGGTTATTGTTTACTTTCCCCAAATGGGGTTTTATATACAAATTTAGTATAATACCAATTCATTCATTTTAGTGGCTGCATAACATGTTTCATAATGTGGGTATACAATAATTTATTTTCCATCATCCAACATATTAGCATTTGCTTTATATACAGTTTTTCTCTAAGAACAATGCATAAAAATACATGTGACTACTTTGGGTAAACAACAATTTGGTGCACAACTGGAGGTATACAGGTCAATGAATTTTTAAACTGAAAATACTTATATAATCAACTTTTAGATAAAGAAATAGAACAGCCAGGCATGGTGGCTCATGTCTGTAATCCCAGCACTTTAGATAGGTAAGGTAGAAGGATTGCTTGAGACCAGATATTCGAGACCAGCCTGAGCAACATAATAACATAATGAAACCCCATCTCTACAAAAAATACAAAATTCAGCTGAGTGTGGTGGTGCATGCCCATAATCCTAGCTATTAAAGAGGCTGAAGCAGAAGGATTGCTTGAGCCCAGAAGGTCAAGGCTGTGGTGAACCATGATTGCACCAACTGTATTGCAGCCTGGATAACAAAGCAAAAACCTGTCTCAAAAAGAAAGAAAGAGAGAGAGAGAGAGAGAGAGAAAAGAACGTGATCAGCTCCCTAGAGGAATTCATCTTACCCACTTCTACTCATGAATGACTGTCTTCTAATTTCTATGAGTTTTGCATGTTTTGGAGCTATATATAAATGGAATCATGCATTAGTATTCTGTTGTGTCTGACTTCTTTTGTGAGATTCTATTATATTGATGTTTGGAGCTATATTGTGTTTGTTCTTTTTCCTATACCAGTATACCAGTAAATGAATATGACAATTTATTTGTCCATTCTACACTACATGACTGTTTGGGTCAAGGGTGGTGTCTTGGTCCATTTTGTGCTGCTACAACAGAATACCTGAGATGTGGTCATTTACACAGAAAAGAAATTGATTTTATGGTTTTAGAGGTTGGGAAGTCCGAGATCAAGGTCCTAGCAGGTTTGGTGTCTAGTGAGAAACTGATCTCTGCTTCCAAGCTGTTGCCTTGAAAATTTCACCCTCCAGGGGCAGGATGTGTTCCATACATGGAAAAGGAACAGAAGAGTCAAGAGAAAGTGGAGGAGAGCCCAACTTGCCCTTTGGCAGCACTACCAATCCCACCCATGAGGACTGAGCCCTCATGGCCTAATCATCTCTTAAAGGTCCCACCTCATAATACTGTTGGCAATTAATTCAACATGAGTTTTGGAGGGGACAAACATTTAAATCAAACAGGTAGCTTCCAGTTTTAAGCTTATGTGAATAGTGCTGCAGTCAACATTCTTCTACATTCCTTCTGGTGAAAATATGTTCACATCTCCATTGAGAACATATTAAGAGTGGGCATTACTGTTTCACAAGGTATTTATATTTTTGAGTTAGAAGACACTGGCAAGCAGGTTTTCAAAGTGATTGCATCAGTTTACAATTCTACCAGCAATGTGTGTTAGTTTTGATTGTTTCACATTCTTGCCAAAACTTGGCAATTTTCTTTTTCTTTCTCTTTTTTTTTTGAGTTGAGTCTCACTCCGTTGCCCAGGCTGCAGTGCAGTGGCACACTCACGGCCACCCCAGCGTCGACCTACTGGGCTCTGGTGATCCTTCCGCCTCAGCCTTCCAAGTAGCCAGAACTACAGCAGTGCGCTACCATGCCCGGCTAATTTTTGAGTTACTGTAGAGATGAGGTCTCACCAAGTTGCCCAGGTTGGTCTTGAACCCGCGGGCTCAGGCAATCCACTCACCTCAGCCTCCCAAAGTGTTGGGATTACAGGCTGAGCCACTGAGTCTGGCCAGTTTTCTTTTTATATAAGTGTTTTACTTCTAGGGATAGATTCTCAGGAGTGGAATTACTGAGTCATATACATGTATATGACTAGACTCACCTAAATAGATGTGGTCAGATTGTTTTCCAAAAAGTTTGTATGACTGCACATTTTCACCAGGAATATGAAAGAAGAGTCTTCTCCCTATATCTCCACCGACAAGGAATACTGTTTGTCTATTAAAATGTTTGCCATTCTGATGGGTGTAAAAATTATTACATTGTTATTTTAAGTTGTACTTCCTACTATTAGTTAACTTTTTACATTTGCTGGCCACTTGGATTTGGTCTTCTATGAACTGCCTTTTTTAAATTTTGAGTCAGACTCTCACTCTGTCGCCCAGTCTGGAGTGCAGTGGCACTCTGTGACCATGCCACTGCAGCCTCTACCTGCTAGGCTTAGGCGATCCTTCTGCCTCAGCCTTCCAAGTGGCTGGAACTACAGGTGCGTGCCACCATGCTTGGCTAATTTTTTGATTTATTGTTGAGACAAGGTCTCGCCAAGTTGCCCAGGCTGGTCTTGAACCCCTGGGCTCAGGTAATCCTCTCGCCTCTGTCTCCTAAAGTACTTGGATTGCAGGCATGAACCACCGTGCCCAGCTAGAACTGCCATTTTGATAGAAATCGGTTTATTGAATTCATGACCTATTAGAAAAGATTAAAGGAATGATTTCATGCCAGGAAAGAAAAAGTCTAAGGGGAACCGTGTTAGTTGTCTTTTAATATTTGAAGGCTCATGTTCTAAGGGCTGCCATGAATTATATGTATCTCTTGTACGCAGAGTTGGGACTAATGCATGGAATTTTTAAGGTACTGTTTTAAGTTATATTAAGAATTTTTAAACCAACATTGTTATCCCAGCCAGGTGCAGTGGCGTATGCCTGTAGTCTAAGCTACTCAGGAAGCTGAAGCAGGAAGATTGCTTGAGCCTAAGAATTTGAGACCAGCTGGGGCAACATAGTGAGATCCCCCCTGTCTAAAAAAATAAAATTAAAATAGCATTATCCCATTAAAAAAAAAACTTTCTTTGAAGTTATGAATTCTCTGTTCCTGCTTGTGTCTCTGATAAGAAGGAATATGATGTAGGGGATTTCTCCACTAAGTTGAAGATGGATATGGATAAGTGACTCCAAAGCTAGGTTATATATGAGAATCAATTTAGAAACCTTAAAATTCAGAATACAAATGCTCTGCCTTGAAGCTTTTGTAAGTAAGGCCTAGGAAGGGACCCAGGAATCTGTATTTTGAAAATGCTAACTAAGTAATGCTGATGTAGCCTGTGTGCAGACCAAAATTTGAGAAACACCAGACTAGGTGACTTCTAGGATCCCTCTGAGTTTTAACATAACAGATTTTATCAGCTGCTCTATTAATGATGATGTGTAAGACAAGATGTGAAAAGTTCAGATAAAATAGGACCATAAACAGCCCCATCCACACAGTTCTTCACCTCCTAACTAGTACTTCCCTAGGGAAACATGAAAAAAGATTTATTTTCTTTCTAAATTAATGTCTTAACTATAATCCTCATACAAATAAAACTACCTGTGAGATTATGAGTTATAGGTTAATAATTTGTAGACAAATTATCCTTGGAATTCTGGAGGGGTGGGGATGTTTATGATCTCAGAAGTCAATTCTATAAGGAGACAAACATCCTGTTTAAAACGAACCACCATTAAAGAGAACGAACTTTGAAGTCACAGGTTTAATTCACTCTCCACCTCGGTCTCCTTATCTGTCAAGTGGGGCCGACAATACCACAATATCTACTTCAAGGAGATTTCCCCCAGGTTAATCCTGTACACCATGTGATGGTGTACAAAGTGTCCAGCACAGAATTTGGCACATAGGAAATAATAACTTTTAACTCCCTTCCATCCTTCCCTTACAATGCCAGCACTCTATTTTTAATACAGCATGTTCTCTTATTCTATAATTCAATAAGTCAGAACAAAAGTTTGATTTTGATATGGCGGTTTAGAAATAATTACAAGCATTTCAAAATATTTGGCTCCTTCTTTGATAATTAGTGAAGGTACACAGTGTTTTAGCCTTGATGCTCATCAAATATTTCAAGGACATTTAAAGGAAAGTATTTATATTCAAGGAAGATAAATATTTGGCTTTACTATTTCCAAAGGTTATAAAAGGAAAACTATTTTCAGAAAATCCTCATCTGTTCCTTAAGGAGTGGATAAATTAGCCCATTCTTTATCTTTCAGCTAGTTATTCTGACTTTCTGCGATTTCCCTTGGTCTGACATTCAGTTAATCTTAAGCTGAATTTTATCACCAGTTCCTTCTACTTAACGAAGACACTAAAGCTACAGCCTGTCTGAGTTTCTACTACAAAAGCATAAGAATGTGGACCTTCTTTGCCGAGTCTCAGATTGTTGTAAGGCAAAAACTACCTGTTAACATATGAGGCAACACCTAGAACCATGCCACTTGGGCCAGCTGAGCAAATAGGTATGCCAGGCTCAGATTTAAGCAGGTTCCAGGAGACAGGGGGTGTCTTATTTGTTTTTGTAAAATAGGTGCATGGCCCATAGTAGGTTCTCAATAAACGTATCTCAGATAAATGAATGAATGAATGAGCTCTGGGAGCTAAGAATTGGAAACGACAAACACTAAAGTGAAAAAGCTTAAAAGAGCAATACTGCTTAGAGTCTGGCTCTAGGAATATGGAAAACCAGAGAGACCCTAAACAGGCTCCTTACATCAGGGCTTACTACAATGGCAGATTGTCAGGCAACAAATGGAGAGGATATGTTCCAGGATTCTTTTTTTTTAATATTTTTTATTATAAAATTGTGGGGTACAGTTAAGGGTTAGGTATACAAATGTGAATCGTTCAGGCACCCTTGTTAATAAGGGGTTGTTCTAGGATTCTTAAGAGTACTGTGTGGATCTGGAATAAATACTTTTAAAAATTTTAAATTAATATATTATTATTTTTAGTTGGAGTCTCACTCTGCCCAGGAGTGGAGTGCAATGGCGTGATCACCGCTACCACCACCTCAAACTCCTGGGCTTAGACTACCCTTCTGTCTCAGCCTTCTAACTAGCTGGGACTACAGGTACATGCCACTGTGTCTGGTTAATTTTTTGATTTATTGTAGAGACGCGGTCTCATCAAGTTACCCAGGCTGGTTTCGAACGCACGGGCTCAGGCAATCCTCTTGCCTCGACCTCCCAATGAGCTGGGATTACAGGTGTGAACCACCATGCCCAGCTGGAATAAATACTTTAATAAGCTCTTTGAGGTGATAGGTGAGAACACAAGCAACCTGGTATGGGCATAGTTGCTTGTATAAGGAAAGAGAGGAGGGACCTATTTATAACTTTAAAATGATGAAAGGAGAGAGAGACGGGGAGTGGTAGAGGAGCCTGAACCTACCAGAACACCCCAGTGCTGTCATGTGATTAAAGTCTACAGAACAGTCGGAGATGCTGTGGCTGAACTTCTGCTAAAGTGCATGAAGAGGCAGCTTGGCATGCTGCCTAAGATGATGCAAAACAGAAGCCACTGGAAGCTGAGAGCTGAGACCATTGAGGCTGAGAGAGAAAAGAGGGAACAAAGCGTGTGCAAGAGTTTGCAGAAATGATGGGAATAGCTTTAGCTTATTCTTATTCCAGGCCAGAGAATCAGAGCTTAGGCCAAGTTTATCAGAGTTGAGGGTAGGGAGACCCTGCTAACGTCTTGATTACATGAGTAGGTGCCAAGAAAGTTCTTAGACGAAAGTTGAATGAACTCTTCTGTGGAGAATCTGCCAGGCGTTGGTGTTTAGTTTATTGAATTAATATCCATTGGCATCCATTGTGTTCCCAATACTGTAGCAGGCAAGGGAGATTCATATAGCTATAAAACAATGATAATAATAAATGTAATATATACAATAAATTACATGAATCATATCTATACATATATACACTGTGTATATATGTATATATACTGTATGTAGACATATATGTATGTATAGACGTGTGTGTGTGTGTGTGTGTGTGTGTGTGTGTGTGTGTGTGTGTATGTTTTAGTATTAGTAAAACTGGTACATTTTCTCCAAGGGTTTACAATCCATCTAGTAGGATCGATAAGACAAGCTTACTAACAACATTAGGGCAAAGAATTATCTAAGTACCCTGAAATACAAAGACACTATAAAGGCTCAAAAGAACAAAAAATGGGCCAGGCTTGGTGGCTCAGCCTGTAATCCCAGCACTTTGGGAAGCCGACGTGAGTGGATTGACTGAGCCTGCAGGTTCGAGACCAGCCTGGGCAACTTGGTGAGACCTCGTCTCTACAACAAATAAAAAATTAGCTGGGTATGGCAGCCTGTGTCTACAGTTCCAGCTACTTGGAAGGCTGAGGTGGAAGGACTGCCGGAGCCCAGCAGGTTGACACTGGGATGGCCGTGAGCGTGTCGCTGCACTCCACCCTGGGCGGCAATAAGGCAGAATAGTGTTTCAACAGGCAGGAGTTTTACATGAGGGCATGCCAAGGGTTTGGGATAGCAAGAAAGATGAAATCAAGACGAGAAGAGGCACGCTGCTGAGGTACACTGCTGCTGGAGACAGCAGTGCAGATCTGTGTGGCTGAACAGAGGAACACAGCTTTCTTCTCCTGGCTCTTGACCCCAGGAATCTGGCCACCACACTATCTCTGTTACTTGGGAAAGCCCAACCAGACTTTGATCAACTCCTGACAGTGGCTGGGCTTGTTATTCACTTTGTGACTGATCTAGACCCAGTGCTCCTACTTTTGGCTCCTTTCACTGGTGTCCTGAGATAAGAAAGTTCAGCTTAGATTTGTTCTCTATGGCGCTTAAAGAGGAGAATGGACCAAAACACTCCCTGTGACACCCAACGAGACCTTATAGTGTTGACTGATTTCACCCAAATAAATTCGGAGATTTCATTCATTTATCAAATAGTTTATAGAGAGGACAGTGTATTGATTGCAGTTCACAGTCTATATGAAGAACCAAAGTGATGACCAAACCTGCACTAAATGCCCCAGATCTTTAGGACTTAATTTGTCTCCATCCTTGAGTTTCCAGATATTCTAAGATTATGCAGGGACAACTTCCTCCCTTCCCCATAGTACACAAATAGCTCAGACCCATAGAAAATGACATTATTCCCACCAAGCAAAAGCAGGGCCTTGTGTGTCAAATGTTGTGGAAATTCTGCTGAAGAAAATCAGCAGAGCTATCAAAGCAGGTCTCCCATTCCATCGTTCTTTCTGCCATCTGCACCAAATGAGCAGTTGTTCCTTTGGGCTTTTGGATGGTGCCAGAATTCAGTAAATGTTGCCAACGACCCCACATCAAGCTGGCGGATTGAGGCCAGAAGGGCAGCTCAATCTTCTGTGGGGTGATATTACAATATGATTCTGGCAACAGCATCCCAGTTTCCCACCCCAGGTTTCTGAGCACCACGGCCCGTCCCTGGAAAGCTTGAAGTTGGACCTAGAGCCTTGTTTGTTTCCTTTCAAGTTTATGTTCTGATCTGAGTAGTGAAATCTGCTCAAAGTCCATACTGTTGGAACTAAAGCTTTTGTTGTATGAACTCAGACGATCTGTGTTCCTGGAAGTGATTCCACCCAAAACCAAAATGAACAGCCTACTCTGCAATGCGTGCCTTACTTTCAAAACTTCATTGTTTTTAAGCATTTCTCCAAGATCCCTTTGATGTGGCCCTTTTTTGAAATTCCTCCGTTTCACAGAAATGTAAGCCTCAGAAAATAAAATGGAAAAGTTTTCAGGTGGCCACATTTTAGATGCAATTTTCGATTGCTTGTAATATAGTTCCCTTTCTATTGTTATGATAAGGTTGACCTTGTCATACTTATCTGGCAAGTGTGTGCTCTAAATTATTTGGATTTTCAAATGTTTTTCTCCATCCCCACTGTATCCTTGGGCATGTCTTCTGAAAGACGTTTGTTTGACCATGAGCTTCACGATGGCAGGATTTTGTTGCATAAATAAATAAATAATGAATGTTTGTTGCCCAAGCATGAATCAGCAATCATTCAAAACATTTCAAATCAATGCATTTCAACTCAACTCAATTTTTAATTTTTTATAAACCAGTAAAAGTTTGGGAAGCTGGCCGGAGTGATTACACTTTTATTTTTTCACAGGGTTTAGTATCTGTCGAAGGTTCTATCACAGCAGGACTAGTGGGTCACCATTACAGGCCAAACTTTGGACTACGGGGAATATAGGACAGCCTTCAGACTGAGAACACTTAATTCTAAATCAAGGACTTGTTCTTTGTTATCAATTTTTTGACATAAAAAATTTACAACTCTTTGCAGTGTCTGTGGTGGGAAGTTGAAAGGCAGTCTTTTAGAAAGGACAGTTAAATGCTAAGAATAGAAAAACAGTCAGGGAATCCAGACTTTTCAGAGATGGGAAACATGTAGACAAGGATGGCACTTCTTCCTACCAGTGATGTCACTGCCTCCTACAAGTTCAAGACCAGGCCATTTCACTAATGTGAGGGTAGCAGAGGCCCAAACAAGCATAAAGAAAACTACATGGGAAAACTAGGTCTCATTAACAGATAACCATGGGAAGGGGCAGGATGGGGAGACAACATCCCTGATCAAATGATGCCCTGGCTGCTCTGGATCTCTCATTTATCAATGTATGTGTTTCTGGCTGCATGTTTTAAAGGGGTGTCTGGGGACTGGAGCAGCGTAAAGTGTTATGAGAGTATAAGATGAAAAAACAAAATTCCTTAGAGATGGCTATACACAAAACCCACGAATCCAATCCTTTATGTCGTGCCTAACAATTCCAACAGATGGTTATAATTAGTTGTAATTATCTTGACCACCAATCACCATCATCATAGAAGACCAAACACTTCATTTGAAATTCTAGGGAAATACTAGGACTTCCTATTATA
The DNA here is from genome assembly GCF_000164805.1 of Carlito syrichta. Lineage (NCBI taxonomy): Eukaryota > Metazoa > Chordata > Mammalia > Primates > Tarsiidae > Carlito > Carlito syrichta. Next base: position 417,731 of record NW_007252953.1, on the reverse strand, counting down.
AAGTCCAATGTACTTCTAAAGAGTTTTTATTTCTGCTTCTTCCTATTCCCCCCTCCCAAAATCAAATTTCCCAGGCATGTCTGTTAAAAGCCACTTTACTGTGGCAAAGTGCATATGTTTTCGAATTATTATGCTTACATAGGAAAGATTCACATTTCAGCTCAAACATCCCCTTCTCTAAGAACCTTCCCTGAGCAATCAATTTAAAATAGCCCATTTAGCTGGACATGGTAGCTCACGCCTGTAATCCTAGCACTTTGGGAGGCAGAGGCAAGAGGATTGCCTGAGCCCAGGGATTCGAGACCAGCATGGGCAACTTGGCGAGACCTTATCTCTACAATAAATAAATAAAAAAAAAATTAGCTAGGTGTGGTGGCACATACCTGTGGTTCCAGCTATTTGGAAGGCTGAGGCAGAAGGATCACCTGAGCCCAGCAGGTGGAGGCTGCAGTGACTGTGAACATGCCACTGCACTCCAGCCTGGGCGACAGAGTAAGACTCTGACTCAAAAAAAAAAAAAAAGCTCATTATTTATAATTTTCCAGCTTAACATCCTACTCTATTATTGACAGACTTATCACTATCTAAAGTATATTTATATTTAAAAAAGAGACCACCTTACTAGACTTAAGCCTCTGTAAGTTTTAGTCCTGGGGCTCACTCTCACATTGTAATTTAAATAGATTCTGAGTTGTAGTTTTCTTTTCTTTTCTTTTTTTTTTGAGTTGGAGTCTCACTCAGTCGCCCAGACTGGAGTGCAGTGGCCGCTCCCGGCCACCGCAGCCTCGACCTGCTGTGCTCTGGCGATCCTTCTGCCTCAGCCTTCCAAGTAGCTGGAACTACAGGTGTGCACTACCATGCCCGGCTAATTTTTTGATTTATTGTAGAGATGAGGTCTCACCAAGTTGCCTGGGCGGGTCTCAAACCCTCGGGCTCAGGCAATCCACTCACCTCGGCCTCTCAAAGCGCGGGATTACAGGCTGAGCCACCGAGCCCAGCTGTAGTTTTCTTAATGAGAAACATGGATTGCGCTTTAAGGATAAAAAGGGGTTATTTTAGTAAGGGCACGCATCTTGAAATTGGCATCAGGGCAGTGAATTCTCAGGGGCCCAACTATCTCCTCTCTTTCCAATTCTGACATCGCCTATGGGTTGCAAAGTTTGGTCAAACAACCTGCCCTTGGTCCTAACTCTTACTTTCAGGGCTCATCTTGGCTTGTCCATGGTGGAGGAGACATCTCTGAGTATGGCCTTTGTATAGCACTGGTCTTTCTATTATTGTCCTGGTCTAGACTTAGAACTGCCAAGTGGGACTCCAGAGATTCTCATGTTGGCATGATTCCAACTCACCCCAATGCAATTCTCACCCAATGGAGAGTCATGTGTCACTGTCTTTTTCCCCCCCTTATACTGGATGTTACTGAGAGAGGGTTTGTTGCAAACATATAATATGTACAAACCTCCCCATTGCAATTTCCTTGCAATTCTCACTTTGAATCATTTCAAAGCAACTTGGCGAGACCTCATCTCTACAATAAATCAAAAAATTAGCCGGGCGTGGTAGAGCGCGCCTGTAGTTCCAGCTACTTGGAAGGCTGAGGTGGAAGGATCGCCGGAGCCCAGCATGTTGAGGCTGCGGTGGCCGGGAGCAGCTACTGCACTCCAGTCTGGGTGACAGGGTGAGATTCCAACTCAAAAAAAAAAAAAGAGAGATGCCTCAAGTCCATTCGTCTGTTGCTTTGGGCTCTTGTTTCTAAAGCACACTAATTCTTTCCATAGACAACCCTGGTTGCTTTCATCTAAGGAGGTCTTACTGGTTTCTCTGTAAATGAAAAAAGGATGCCGAGCTCCCGTCTGAGTATCCTGGGCCCCAAGGCAGTTAATTACTAGCAGAATGTCTCAGTGAACTTTATTGTCCCCGAGTTTCAAAGACACACACTGGGTATAGGGCACTTCTTGAGCAAAAGGATGAAATGCTCTGAGATCCAACTATGCCTCGGCATAAAAAGAGGGAGCTGGTCAGGATCAGTGGCTCAGCCTGTAATCCCAGCACTTTGGGAGGCCGAGGCGAGTGGATTGCCTGAGCCCGCGGATCTGAGACCAGCCTGGGCAACATGGTGAGCCCTCATCTCCACAATAAAAATAAAAAAATTAGCCGGGTGTGGTAGTGTGTGCCTGTAGTTCTGGCTACTTGGAAGACTGAGGCGGAAGGATCGGTGGAGCCCATCAAGTCAACGCCGGGGTGGCCGTGAGCATGCCGCTGCACTCCAGCCTCAGTGACAGAGTGAGACTCCAACTAAAAATAAATAAATAATATAAAAGAGGAAGCTTCGAGCCACAGAAGACTGTTCCATACTCCACCACAGTCCTAGACTCAAAAGCAGGCAAATCTGGCAAAAGTGCACACCTTCCAATTGCATGCAATGAAAGTCACCTATGGGCAGTTCGTTTTGAAATCATTCAGTAGCGAAGAAGACTAGTTCTTGAAGTCTTCTTGTTAATTTTTCTCAGTAGCCTTGAATGAAATTGGGTGTTCAGCAATCATCACATCAGACACAGTGGCTGCCTCTTCCTCACCCTTGGCACTCTTAGCCCATAGGCACACAGTTTAGCTCATGGCGGGCTGGTTCCCATCAAGAGGCTGAACTTTGATGTGGCACTGTAACGATCTGGTCCTCTGATGATCATGTATTAAGCAGCTATGGATTGGTGAGATTCCCTATGCACTAGGTAATGGTCAGCTCCACTGGTTCTAGAATCCAAAGCAGAAAGGAATCAATTCCACAACCTCCACCAGATGATCTATCTGGTATGGGAGCGTCTTGGTAGTTATTGGCTCAAAAACAACCTTTTTTCCTGAGTTCCACAGGGCAGAGGGCCTCCCAAACCCAGCATAGACCCAAGGTGGTTTCAGAGTTACCAGCAACCCTAGTCAAGACTGATAGATTTGCAGACACAAAATAGACTGAGATCCTTAAGGAGAGGTAACGTCTAAATCACAGATGATACAATTCTTTTAAAATAGCACAGGGAAGAAAAAGAGACTCGTTGCTATTCTTTTTTTTCCCCTTTCTAATGGGAAGCTTTTAATGTTTTCTAAACATTTAAAATGGATTTTTTTCCCCTAAGGAATTCAATCTTGGGAGACATTAAATTTGCATCTTCTGTCTGGGCGTGATTGTGCACATCTGTAGTCCCAACTACTTGGGAGACTTAGCCCAGGAGTTAGAGACTGCAGCTATGATGGCACCACTGCACTCCACTCTGGGCAACAGAGCGAGACCTCATCTCTAAAAATAATATATAGATGAATAAATAAATAAATTAGCATCTTCTGATTTACATCCGGTCTTGCCTAAATCCATTAAGAATGGCCCAGGAGTCTAGGTTCTCAGCTATAAAGAATGATCTGCTAGGATTCTCCAGCCATAAGAAAGTTGAATCCTGACACATTTACTTCTGTTTGTCCCCTAAACCACTCTCCACTAAAAAACACTTCTGTTTGTCCCCTAAACCATTCTCCACTAAAAGCCCGGCTCGGTGACTCAACCTGTAATCCCAGCACTTTGGGAGGCCAAGGTGAGTGGATTGCCTGAGTCCGTGGGTTCGAGACCAGCCCGGGCAACTTGGGGAGACCTCATCTCTACAATAAATTTAAAAAATTAGCCGGGTGTGGTAGCGCACACCTGTAGTTCTGGCTACTTGGAAGGCTAAGGCAGAGGGATCGCCGGAGCCTAGCAAGTCGACACTGGGGTGGCCGTGAGTGTGCCCCTGCACTCCAGCCTGGGCGACGGAGTGTGATTCCATCTCAAAAAAAAAAAAAAAAGAAAAAAAGCATGGTGGTGGCATTGATGGCGGCCTTTTTGGAGCAGGTGCTGAATATGCATTCTCAAAATTTAGTTGCTGGTACAGGAAGTGACAATTTTAGCCCAAGTTAAGGATATTCTTGAAACAATCTGATTTTCCAGTTGGTCTTTCCCATTCTTTGACCTACTCTGTGTTTGGGAAGTTAGAAAGTACCTCTTTTATGAGGATCATTTATTTCTCACAAGGATTCAATATTATGTCAGTTTAGTGTGGTAATGGAAAAACCATAAAATGCCTGGGAACCTAACAGCCACTTTGAAGAACATGGCACTTGTTTTTGCAGTACAGTGCAATGACCTCTAGATGGTGGTAAAGGTTCCAACCAGTTTTCATGGCAGGAATGCTCTACGGATCTTAAAGAGTTAATTGACAGACGCCCCCCTCCCCAAAGTGTTAACTGGCATGACAATTAAAGTTGACTCACTTCTTTGTGGTTTCTGTATTACTTTTTCCCCCATTCTCAGTAAAAGATGTATATAACAAGGAGCTCTAAAAGCCAAGCATGAGATTGAAAGGAAGATTAAGAAATGCTTATTTTAGTTTAAAGCTCACTTGAAGCTTTCAGAAAACACATTTCAAACCAAATCCAAACATCTCTGAGTTTTAATTTGTTGACAGTGAACAAAATATAATTTCCTGTTTTTAATGGAAAAGTGTTTAGTCATCACCATTAACCAGGCATCAGTTCAATGAGTAAAGAAAACAAGCAGATGGATTAGGTCTCCTACAGAACATACCTTCAAAAAAATTGAAGAGGAAAAACGGGCTTGGGAAGAACTTCTTGGGCTCAAAAATCAGTTTTGCAAGAAATGGATGATAATAGTAGCTCACAAACACTCGTGTTCCAAGTTGTTCTTAAATTTTAATTAAGGAAAGGAGCAGATATAATAAGCCTTCTCTTTGTGGAAGTCGGTGTCTTCCACAGCACGAGTTCCCAGATGCAAGCCCTGGATACATTGGGAAGATCAACAAGTTGTTTTTCACATTCAACTCTTTACTCTGGCTGTTCCATTATCTAGACCCTGAATAGTCTTAGTGTGTCTAGGCTATCTGCTGTGGCGCCCCATACACTGACAGTCAGGTTTCGCCTGTTGTTATTATTACTATTATTATTATTATTATTATTATTTTGAGTCAGTGTCTCACTTTGTTGTCCAAGCTGAAGAGCAGTGACATGATCGCTGCTCACCGCAGCCTCAACCTTCGGGGCTCAGGTGATCCTCCCACGTAGCTGGAACTATGGGCATGTGCCACCCCGCCTGGCTAATTTGCCTTGATTTTTGTAGAGACAAGGTCTCACTATGTTGCCTAGGCTAGTCTCAAACTTCTGGGCTCAAGCAATCCTCTTGTCTCAGCCTTCCAAAATGCAAGGATTACAGGCAGGAGCCATCCCACCCAGCCAGACTTGTTATTCTCATTTGTTGACTTAACTAGAGAACAGCTAGCGATGGCCCACATATACATTGGTCTAGAAGAATATAAAATCATATTCTTTGCTGTATCTTTTCTATGTTTGGCCACGTTTAGGTACGCAAATACTCACCATTGTGTTACAATTGCCTACCGTATTAAGTAAAGTCACATGCTGTACAAGTTTGTAGCCTAGAAGCAACAGGCTGTACCATGTATAATAGGTTCTACCTCCTAGGTTTGTGTAAGTACATTCTGTGACGGTCACACAAAGACAAAAATCACCTAATGATGCATTTCTCAGAATGTATCCCTGTCATTAAGTGATGCATGACTAAATTCATTTTAGCCAGTTTCATTCTAAACAACAACAACTGTAGCCAAATTAATTGTGTGCATGGCAAGCTATAATCACTAATAGATTGGCCAAGTTGAGTAAGTCATTCCGCAGATGTTTATTAACACCCAACCTTGTGCGAGGCATTTGGGATTTGGGGGCCAGGCTGCTGTTTTCTGCATATAGCTATAACAGCTCTTCTAAATTTTATCTCTTCCTCCCAAACAATCTTCTGCCTCCACAATTTCAGTTTTTCGAACTACACCTACTTACTATTTGAGGGGCGTGGGGGCTATACCATTTGTTACCTCCTTCCATATAGGCCTATTAGATATGGTTTACTTTCCCACGTAACCTTTAATCCTGATCCTGTGTGTTCTCTTGTTTGTATATTTATGTTTGTGACAATGTGTGTATGTGTGTCTTACTCTCAGAAACTTCCTGGTCTTTCTTCAACTCTGTAGCCTTGCAGGGTTTTAGAATCTCTGGCCTTTAAGTTATGATGAAGGCTGGTCACTATTAATCTAATGAGTTTCATTTCAAGTTTTGAAGAAGGAAATGGAAGACTTAAGGATTTAGTGACTATTAAGTACTTTCTCACATGTTGTTTTGTTTGTTGTTGCAACAAAGCAGGTAACTTCAATGAAAGACCATGAACTTTGGAACTGGCAGACTAGAGTTGGAATCCTGACTGAGCTAGGTACTAACTATTGACTTTGCGCAAGTTACATACGGACATAAGATTCCTCAACTGAAAATGCGTTCCTTACAGCAACCCACTTTCAGGTGGCTGTAAGGAAGGCTTCTGTGAGACAGCATTCATCTGTGCTTGGGAGACCCTCCATGCTATTTGCATTCCCTTTTTCTGATGAGAAAAAGTGGAGAATGTGACATAGACTCAATATATATGTTTTATAAAACCCATCTAATGAGACTACCTAAACCAAAAGGAATATTTCAACCATTTCAGTAAAACTTGAATCCAACATATTTCTCCTCACATGGAAGTAAATTTAGATTAATTCTGGTTTCCTATAGTTGCCCAAGGGGGTGCAACTTCACGTACCCTCGGGATAGAATGACTTATTCTCAGAGATGCTTGACTGCATCCTTGGAACAGATGAACTAACATGTTTTCCCTAGAGGAAACCAGCTATAGATATTCCAGTTCAACCTATAAGATTTTGATGTTGGCATTTCTTATATAAAAGATTCATTGAAAATGAACTAAAACCTTTTAAGACTTCTATCTTAAATTGTCTTTAAGATGGCAATAATATTTCAACCAGAGAGCTATTTCTTCCTCACTCATCTGTAGTTTTGAAGGTCTCCAAAAAAGGTAAACATGGGTAAGAAATCACTCCTGGATGTGGGATGAAGATGGGCAGATACTGATCAAAGGGTACAAAGATTCAGTTAGATGGGGGAATGAGTTTTTGAGATCTAGTACACAGCAAGGTGACCATAGTTATCAATAATGTATTGCATATTTTTAAACTGCTTAAAATTAGAGATGTTGAAAGTTAATTAACTTGACATAATTATTCCACAATGTATACAATATATCAAAACATCACATTATTCCCCATAACTATATAAATTATTATCTTTCAATTAAAAATAAAAATTTTTTAAAAGCATGGGGGCAAAAATGGCCAACACAGAAGACATTTACCTTTGAGGCTCTCCTGTCTCACTTTCTATACCTTTCTCTTTGATTTTCCAGTCCCTTCTTGTCATCCATCAGTTCTCCCAATCCCTATTTTAATCTCTATAAACCAAGGGATTGCCTAATCTGTAGGTCTATTTCCCCAGCTTCTTCCCCTGATAAAACCTGTTACTTATTTCATTTAAGCTCTGCCAAATGTGGAAAAGCTAGGGCAGACTAAATCATCTTATTAACTCATAAATAATTGACTCTATTATCCTTTGTGGGGATGGGGGCGGGAAGAAAGATTGAGTGCTAACATTCTTTTTTTTTTGAGTCAGGGTCTCACTCTGTTACCCCGGCTAGAGTGTAGTGTGCAGTCATGGCTCACCACAGCCTTGATCTCCTGGGTTTAGGCAAGCAATCCTTCTACCTCAAGTTCCCCCGCCACCCACCACCCACCACCCACCAGTAGCTGGGGCTACAGATGCATGCCACCATGCCTGACTACTTTTTTGATTTTTTTCTAGAGACAAGGTCTCACTTTGTTGTCCAGGCTGGTCTCGAACTCCTGGACTCAAGCAATCGTCCCACTTTGCCTCTCAAAGTGCTGGGATTACAAGCGTGAGCTACTGTGCTGGGTGGGACCTAACATTCTTGGTATAGGCTGGATGTGCTACTTCACCCTCATTTTATTCTGACAACAACCGCATGAAGTATATTTTTCAATTTTCTTATTACAGAGGAGAAACCTGAGAGGTAAAAGTTCTCAAATAAGAAAAGTCATAGGCTGGGCACAGTGATTCATGCCTGTGATCCCAGAACCTTGGGAGGTAGGGGTGGGAGGATTACTGGAGCCCTGGAGTTTTTCCTTGAGCAACATATCAAGACCTTGTCTTTATTTTAAAAAAAATAAAAATTTTTTTAAAAGAGAAAAGTCATATGGCACAGGTAGAATTTTGTTGCCAGGTTTTTAAGATTCCAGAGCATATAAGCTGGGGAGCAGGTGAGACAGAAAGGGAAGGGCAAGGAGGGAATAGGATTGTGAAGGAGCCTCTTAGGCTATTTGAGTATCAAAATTTCAACACTACAGCTTTGTGTTAAGATGCTGTGAAGTAGGCCAGGCACAGTGGCTCACTTCTATAATTCCAGCACTTTGAGAAGCGGAGGCGAGAGGATTGCCTGAGCTCAGGGGTTTGAGACCAGCCTGGGCAACTTGGCGAGACTTCATCTCTACAATAAATCAAAAAATTAGCCAGGCATGGTGGCGCATGCCTGTAGTTCCAGCTACTTGAGAGGCTGAGGCGGAAGGATTGCTGGAGCCCAGCAGGTTAAAGCTGTGGTGGCTGTGAGTATGCCACTGCACTCTCCAGCCTGGGCGACAGAGTGAGGCTCCAGCTCAAAAAACAAAACAACAGATTCTGTGAAATAACTCAAACAGAGTCATGTGGCAATGAATTAAATATTTCAACATTTTTTTTTTCATGTGGCTAATCTCTTGGCAAGCTGAAATGGGGTGAGTATAAATAGGTTATTAAAAAAACAGCATATGCTGCTGTAAACAAGAGTACCCTTTGTATAGACAAATGTTGATTGCTTGAAACTGAAGGCCTGGGTGTTTATATTTAACATTCTAGAAAATAAATAGATGGTGTTGTTTGTGTTCTGGAATTCTATCCTTTCAACCCTCCAGACAAATTAGGGAGTAACCTGCTGGCCTGGCCCATCTATGGGAGAAAAAGTAAAATACCATCTGATACCAGAGAGATTTATCTTTTCAAAAGCAAAGGAAAAGATATCATCTACTTAGCTGACCTTGAATTCCGTTCCAAGATCTTTGCTTCACCTCATTCATGTTCAAAAAAAAAGGCCACGCGCAGTGGCTCATGCCTGTAATCCCAGCACTTTGGGAAACCAAGGTGGGGGGATTGTTTGAGGCCAGGAGTTGGAGATTAGCCTGGGGCAGCTCTACAAAAAGAAAAAAAAAAAGAAAAGAAAAAATTAGCCAGGTGGTGGTGTGTGCCTGTAGTCCCCCCTCCTTGGGAGGCTGAGGCAAGAGCATTGCCTGAGCCCAGCGGTCGAGGCTCTGGTAATCCTTGATTGTGCCACTGCGGTCCAACCCGGGTGACAGAGTGAGACCCCAACTCAAAAACAGTGGAGGGAAGGAGAGTGCATGAGGGTTTGTTCAGGGGTAGAGGGGCACACTTTGTAAGGAGACATATTGACCAACTGCAATATATGGATCTTATTTTGATCCTGATTAAAATGAAATAAAAAAATAAATGAGTAAATAATACAAAGGAAAATTATTATTATTTTTTTTAATTTTTTTGAGCCAGAGTCTCACTCTGTTGCCCAGGCTAGAGTGCAGTGGCACACTCATGGCCACCACAGCCTCGACCTGCTTGGCTCAGGCAATCCTTCTACCTCAGCCTTCCAAGTAGCTGGGACTACAGGCATGCGCCACCATGCCTGGCTAATTTTTTTATTTGTTGTAGAGATGAGATCTCGCCAAGTTGCCTAGGCTGGTCTTGAATCTGTGGGCTCAGGCAATTCTCTCACCTCAGCTTCCCAAAGTGCTAGAATTATAGGCGTGAGCCACTGCACCTGGCCAGAAAAATTATTTTTGAGGCAATAGGCAAATTTGAACATATTAAGGAATTACTATTGAATTATTAGTTGTGATAACAGAACAGTGGCTATATGTCCAAAGAGTGTCCTAACCTTTTAGAAATGCATATGAAATAGTTCTGGATGAGATTATTTTATATGATGCCTTGGATTTGCTTCGGAATAACTCAGGGAGGAATGGTGGTCAGGGAGTGGTTGGGTGTACACGCCCAATGAGACTGACCACAAGGGGATAATGGTTGTGCACGATTCTCTCAACTTTTGTATGAATTTGAAATATCCCATAATAAAAAGTTAAAGAGGAAACCCCATTAGATCATGCTGTGATCTTTCAAATACCAGAGTTGCCTTTTCTAGAAGCCTGGCAGTGTTGGGAAAGTAGCCCCCAAAAGACTAAGAGAACGTCCTCTTTTTAAAATTGTTTTTATATTACTCCAACGAACTTACCCCAGTAGTTGTATTTTTACAGAAGCAAAGCACACACAGTCCTTTTTTGCAATCAACTCACAGAAAACATGGTAGGAAGGAAGTGAACAAAATCCAAATGCAAATCAAGGGAAACTTAAATCATGACAAAGGCATCCTACAGCCAAGGTGAAGATACCAAGTAGACCGAACTACACAGGCAGCACTGGGCAGTTTGCTGCATCCCTGGCCCCAGCAGCTGTCTTACCAAAAGCCACTGTTTACAATGTTTGACTTGTGTGCCTTGGCTATGTCATAAAAATCAGGATAGTTCTGCTTCTTGGTTGAAATAATTCTTTTGAAGTGGATTTTGTTTCAGGTTTTCTGTGCTAGCACTGTGTTTTTTCCCCCCTTTTGGGCACTACATATTTGAATGGCTTGCTGGAACAGAGCAAAGGTGTCCTTCATGTCTTGGAAATACATCTGGGACACTGGGCCGGGTGCCTCTTTATAGGATGACATTTTGAGGAAGATTTTGTTCCATTTCTGAGTGATGACTCTAGGCTGCTTACAAAGGAGCAAGACGGCATTATCTCCACGTTAGGCAAGCAGAACAATAGAGTAATACAAGCTCGGAAAAGCCTAAGCTCTTGGGAGGTGCCGGACTCAGAGACCAGAACTGAACATTGAACTGAAATGTTTTCTAGGACAGACTGTGGAAAACTAATGATAAGCAGCCACTGAGGAAGTGTGTCACAACCTGGAGCTACCACAGACTAACTAGAGTAAACCATTTAGAGACTCACGGTAGCTCAAGAGACCTCTAAGTGGTATTGTTTCTATCTTAATTTGCAGGTCTGCCCTGTCCATGCCTCAAAATAAAAAAGAAAAATGGAGAGACAGAAAAGAAGAGAAGAGAAAAGAAGACTGCTTGTGAGAGGAAGGCAGTGTGTCCCACCTGGAGTTTTGATGCTCCATCTTGTTTTTTGTTTTGTTTTTTTTTTTGAGTTGGAGTCTCACTCTGTCGCCCAGGTTGGGGTGCAGTGGCACACTCACAGCCACCCAGCGTTGACCTGCTGGGCTCCGGCGATCCTTCCACCCCAGTCTTCCAAGTAGCTGGAACTACAGGTATGCGCTACCATGCCCGGCTAATTTTTAATTTATTGTGGAGATGAGGTCTCGCCAAGTTGCCAGGGCTGGTCTTGAACCCATGGACTCAGGCAATCCACTTGCCTCGGCCTTCCAGAGTGCTGGGATTATAGGTTGAGCTACCGAGCCTGGCTGTTTTTCGTTTTTTTAAAACCACTTCCCCAGTTCACTCTACCTACCACTCTTCCTTATCAAAGCACACCTAAATATACTTCTAAATGAAAAATCAAATGTTCCTTCAGCTGACACTAGTGTGTAGTTTGAAAAAATGAATGGAGAATTCAAGAATAGAATTTGACTTTTCTTGACATCTGGAGAAAAGGTGTGTACCTGTATTATTATTTAAGGTTTTTTAGCTTTTTTGTGTTTTTTTTTTTTTTTTTTGAGTTTGGAGTCTCACCGTCGCCCAGGCTGAAGTGCAGTGACATGCTCATGGCCACCATAGCCCTGACCTGCTGGTCATGGGTGATCCTTCCACCTCAGCCTTCCAAGTAGCCAGAACTACAGGCACATGACACTATGCCTGGCTAATTTTTTGATTTATTGTAGAGATGAGGTCTTGCCAAGTTGCCCAGGCTGGTCTCGAACCCGTGGGCTCAGGCAATCTCTAACCTCAGCCTCCCAAAGTGCTGGGATTATAGGCGTGAGCCACCACGCCCAGCCTAAGGTCCTTTAACTTTTTAAAAATAAACTTTTAATTTTAGAAGAGTTTTAGATTTACAGAAAAATTGTGACCATAGTACAGATTCCCCATATACCTCACATCCATTTCCCTCTATTTTTTTTTTTTTTTTGAGTTGGAGTCTCACTATGTCGCCCAGACTGGAGTGCAGTGGCCACTTCCGGCCACCACAACCTCGACCTGCTGGGCTCCGGCGATCCTTCCACCTCAGCCTTCCCAGTAGCCGGAATTACAGGCACGCGCTACCACACCCGGCTGATTTTTTGATTTATTGTAGAGATGAGGTCTCGCTGCCCAGGCGGGTCTTGAACCCACGGACTTAGGCAATTCATTCACCTCAGCCTCCCAAAGGCGCCGGATTACAGGCTGAGCCGCCGAGCCCGGCTCATTTCCCTCTATTTTTAACGTCTTACACCTGGGTAGTACGTTTGTCACAATTAATGAACCAAAGTTATTGTTATTAAATAAGCCCATTATGTATTCATATTTTCTTAGTTTTCTATTCCAGCTATCTAGGATTCCACATAACACTTGTCATTTCTCCTAAGGTGCCTCTTGGCTGTGGCAAGTGTCTCAGACTCTCCTTATTTATGGTGACTTTGATAGTTTTGAGGAGGACTGGCCAGGAATTTTGCAGAATGTCCCTTAATCACGATTTAACTGATGTTTCTTTCCTGTTCAGGGGTTTTAGGGAGATGCCCTTTCACTCTTTCATCTTAGCTTCTAAAAAACATCACTCTTTCATGTTTCTTCAAAGCCAGATGGCTTTAGGCAACAAGAAATACTCTAGGCAAGTGTTGCTCTGTCTCCCTGCAATTTATTTGCCTTCAAGCACCTTTTATTGTTTACTAGAGAACAGAAGTGTTTTTAGAAATTGGAGACGCTGTGGGTGGTGGCTCATGCCTGTAATCCCAGCACTTTGGGAAGCCGAGAGAGTGTATTGCCTGAGTCCACGAGTTCGAGACCAGCCCGGGCAACTTGGCGAGACCTCATCTCTACAATAAAAATCAAAAATTAGCCAGTCATGGTAGCGTATGCCTATAGTTCCAGCTACTTGGAAGGAGGCTGAAGTGGAAGGATCACCGGAGCCTAGCAAGTCGATGCTGGGGTGGCCGTGAGTGTACCACTGCACTCCAGCCTGGGCCACAGAGTGAGACTCCAACTCAAAAAAAAAAATTATTTTTATAATAAGGCATTTGGAAATGTGAACAGCAACTGGATATGGACTGATAGCACTAAATTACCACTATATTTAAGTATGATAATGGTGGGTTTACTTTTTTTTTTTTTTTGAGTTGGAGTCTCACTCTGTCGCCCAGACTGGAGTGAAGTGGCCGCTCCCGGCCACCGCAGCCTCGCCTGCTGGGCTCCGGCGATCCTTCCGCCTCAGCCTTCTGAGTAGCTGGAACTACAGGCGTGCACTACCACGCCCAGCTCATTTTTTATTTATTTTAGAGTACTTTTAAAAAATGTTTGTGTCTTTAAGAGATACATAATGAAATATGTATAGATAAATAATATTATGGAGGAAGTGAATGGGGGTATAGAATCTATATTATCTATAACTATAACATAGATTTTAAAAAAGGTTGGCTGAGAGTGGATAAATGCTGAATCTGGGTGATGTGTATCTGGAGCTCATTATAGTCTTATTCCCACTTTTGTATGTGTCTGAAACTTTCCACAATAAAAACATAGAACAAGATTTAAACAAATAAAGCAAAGTAGTATCATGTGTATAATCTCATTGGTGAATATATGGATATTAATCATATATTTTTTAAATTTTTAAATAACTCATAATGAAAATCAAAACAACTTACAAAAGAAACCACTATGAGAATAGCTGTGCAGACACTTAAATTGAGAGAGGGTTTTTTTTTGAACTCTATAAAATTTTATTTCTTAAAAAAAAGGAAAAAAGATCTAAAGTGAATAAACAAAATGTTTAAGACTGTTTATTTCTGGTAGTGGGTATATAGGTGCCTGTTTATTATTTTCTCTATCATTTGTTTGCTTAAATTGTTCCCTAATTTAAGTAATACCCATTATTTAAAAAAAAAAACAACAAAAAACCTATGTGGAATACAGAGGTCACGTTTGCCCTCTGGGGAAGCTGCTTGTGGCCAGGCATGGAGGTCACCAAGAGATTGCACACATGGAGATTTTGTATCAGCAAGAAGTGGATAAGGAAGCAAAGAGTTCCTGGGTGGAAGGCAGCACTCCAAAGCCCATTCCACTGCATGTTCCCACATGCTGCAGGCTCTCCAGAAAAGCAAAATGAGCAGGAGAACGAGCCGCCCGCAGGATGAAATCTTTTCCTCTACTCCCTCAGTGGTGTTTAAGGCATGCCCCTCCACTCAAGCCCGCATGGTGGTCAGACCTTGACATAGAAACTGCACCCTCAGAGTTGTCTTTTCTCTGGGGTCAAATAAGTTCCAACTCAATTCATCCCATTTTTCACTGGCTGAAAGTCTTGAACAGTTTACTTAGACCTTTCCCATCTGTTTGGCTCACTCCAGAGAACACCTCGAAGTAGAAGTGTAATTCTGAAAGAAATACAAAGAATAGACATTAAATATCTTTTCTTCAAGTGGTAAGACCAAATGCCCATCCCTTTCTGACAAGCAGAATTTGAGATAAGCAATTGGGATTATTGAAAGGTAGGAAGGAGGGTAATGAACACCCTGAAGGCAGGACAGGGTGAGCTGTTACTTAAGGACTTGCAAAAAAAAAAGAAAGTCTAGAGGTATTAGGGAAAGACATCATGGAGACTACAGTGTGTTCCCTGCGGCTATTAAAATGGTGGCCTTTCTCTGAATTCAAGGCAGTTTTGACAGAAAACAACACTCTATCAGATTTTTACCCTACCTGGCTTTGTTCCCTCCATCTCTGGGGAGCCATGCATGGTGACTTTATTTGGGAAAGAGGGGCAGCGTTAAAGAATGCATAGTGACAATTGCTATCTCCTGTTAATTACTCTTCAATATTAATATACTTTTGAAATACACTTCAAAAATGATGCCTAAAAGGGTAAATTTCTGAAAGAAAAAGTTGTTTTAGGTTGAGATCAAATACATTTATCAAGCATTTGCTCACTTATTTATTCATTCATCTAACTATTTTTAAAGCACCTACTATGTTCCTGATATTGCTGCCAGGATCTGAAGTTACGCAGAAGACACAATGGGCACTTACAAGGAGAGGTATCGAGTAACAATGTGATAAGTTTTACTTCCATTAAATTAAGTTAAAAACCAGTTATTACCTAAACATTTATATAATTATAGGCAGTCATTATGTAGGTTGTTTTCCAAAGGCCAAATTTGACTCAGTGTGCCTTTGATTACTGAGACAAGGCACTAGCCACATGAAACATCTCTTCAGAACAAAGCACACCAAAGAAATTATTACACAGGAGCTTTAGCTCTGGAAGAAAGGAACAGAGAAACAGCTTGGGGTACAAAGCTCTTTATCTTTCTTTCCAAAGTGCAACGGTTTAACATTTAAAAGGCTACTTTCGGGAACATTTTCCCCTGAAAGTTCCTTTCACACATTTGCAGATAGAAAATACAATAGAGCCATGAACATCTTCCACTCTCTGGAGAGGATTTTCTTGCTTTTACTTATGTATTAGATAAAAATAGCATTTTACTTCTCTTCAAGCCTGAAGACTGGATTACATTTAAATCTGGGTCTTCCATTTTAAAATGTGAATTGTTAACCAGGAGATAATGAGACCTGACCCTTAACCAGGCAGACTTGGATGTTGTAAGGGTCGACATCCTTATGTCCATAAAATTTCTACATTAAAATGGGCTTCAAAGGTCTGTAAATATGAGGAATGCTTCCTCCTTCCCCATTTGTACTGACAAACGTTTTAGTAGTTTTTTTTCCTGGTCAGATCCAGTTATATGGAGGGTGCCAAAAAAAGTATACACATTTTAAGAAAGGAAAAACTACATTAAAACTGTAATACTCAATATATACTGATAACAAAAGATGAATATAGTCACACTCGACTTCTGCAATTACAAGAGGTACTCAAAGTGGTTACCATCAGCATCCAGACACTTCTTGTATGGCAAACTAAACGCAATATATAGATAACATTGCTTAAAATGTGTATACATTTTTTTGGCATCCTGTATGTACATACATATTTTTTTACTTATTTCTCTTCTGGGTTTCCTGAACTCTTCCTGATAGAGTAGACCAGAATTCCTTTAGATACTGCCCTGGTTTCACTGTTGACAATCTAAACCCAACAGAAGTTACGTCCCAGTTATTCTGAATAATAACAGGTGTGAATCATGCTTTTTTCTAAGTCACACAAATGCTAAAATTGCAGCAACTTCTCCATAAAAAAATTTACAAAACGAGGTGATCTGATAGACAAACTCATTAAAAGAGTATTGGTCACTTGGATTTCTGGTTTGTAAAAAACATGTTGACAGTTGGCAAAGTGTATTTAACTGATGTCGAATTTTTAAAAAACTGGAGGGCTTTCTTACATGTGTTCTGTAGAATCATCAAGTGTTGTTATTTCAGAGCTGCAAAGAATCTTGTTGATTATCTAACCTCCTTATGTTATTATCACGGAAAGTGAGGCTGTGATATTGTGAAATATATCGTGTTTGGTCTTGGAATCCAAAGTGATAAGTGGCTTTTTGTGTGCCAATGAGATGACTGAAGGCTGACGGTCCCTAGGTAGCTTCAGGGTGGAGGCTGGTCCCTGGAGAGACCAAGGTAGGATTAAGTTGGAACTTTCAGCCCCACAAAACAACCTTAGGGAGCGGAGAGAGGCTGAAGGTTAAGTTGATCACCAATGACCAGCGATTTACTCAATCATGCCTACATAATGAAGCTTCCATTAAAAAAAAAAACAAAAAAAATCCCCAAAAGGATTGGGTTTAGGGAACCCAGTGAATTAGAAAAAAGCATGATCCAGACTTATTATTCAGATAACTGAATACATGGAAGTCCCTGGGGGATGGTATGCTCTGAGAGGACATGGAAGCCTTGCACCCCTGCGCACATGCCTTGCCCTATGGATCTCTGTATCTCCTCATTTTATATCCTTTGTAACAGCTTTTTTTAAAATAGAAAATTATTGTTTATTTAGAAAGTAAGTAAATTAGAGAGAGAAAGAGAGAGAAGACGTGGTAGCGCGCGCCTGCAGTTCCAGCTACTCGGAAGGCTGAGGCAGAAGGATTGCTGGAGCCCGGCGGGTCGAGGCTGCGGTGGCCGGGAGTGGCCGCTGCACTCCAGGCTGGGCGACAGAGTGAGACTCCAACTCAAAAAAAAAAAAAAGAAAAGAAAAAGAGAGAGAGAGAAGATTCACTTCCCTGAGGTAGGGGAAGGGGCCAAAGCTAAGAAAACCCGGTGACCACAGCTCAAAGAACACATGGCCAGACCATAGCTTAGCAGAGCTAATGGCCTGTAATAGCTTTTGTAAGAAACCATTAAGCGTAAGTGTGGAGGCTAAAGCAACTCCATCTTGGATGCTAATCTACCAAGCTGACTTCCGATTGACCTCAGTTCTGGGAATGCCGCTCTAAGATTTCTACTTTCACATGCTATAAAACAACCTTGATGTTATCATAAGCCCATACTTATCATAAATCCTGCCCTTAGGCAAATTCCCTGTGGTATATAAGCCCTGATCTAGGGGGTTACAATGTGGGGATCCACCACCTTGCTGTTGCCTGAGATATGGGTTCTGTTTGTAAGTCCTTATTAAGTATTTCTTCTGGATTTGCCCACCTCTTTCTTTGGTCTCTTAGCTCCCTTGGCCTTTGTGGATAGACCTGCTCATTGTGGAATAGCAAGTCAGTGTTTCCTTGAGGTCTATGAGCTGCTCTAACAAATTAATCAAACCCATGGAGAGGGAATCGAAACCCCAATTTATAGCCAGCTGGTCAGAAGCATAGGTAGAACAACCTGGACCTTGAAGTTGGCGTCAGGGGCAGGGGCAGTCTTGTGGGACTGATCTGTGGGATCTGACACTTTCTCCAGTAGATGGTGTTGGAAATGAATGGAATTAGAGGACACCCAGCTGGTGTCCTCTGCAGGACTGAATTATTGGCTGATGGTGGGGAGGAATCCCCACACACTTTTTGGTGGCCAGAGGTCAGAGAAGTCTTCTGTGTTAACTGTTGAGTGACGGAATAGGAAAAGCACTGGTTTTTATTCCCGTATTCACAGACATTCACACAGAAGCCCAGAGAAGCAAAAGAAAGGACTTCCTAATATCACATTGCTTGAATTCAGTCTTTCTATTCCTTGCTGCAAGACACTTCTATTAGAGAACAAAAGAAGCCAATATCTAAAGAATGTCCAAAAATAAAAAAGTTTTCTTTTGAAATGAACTCTTTTCAAATGGCACCTCTTCAGAGAAGCTTTCCCTCCTTTTTCATCTGAAAAGAACCGAGTTTCTCCTGAGTTTACAGAATTATCACATTCCTGTGTCACTCATGCTAGAATGTAAACTGGGAGGGCAGGGGTTTTGTCTGTTCCGTCCTTGGCCCCCTGGCAATTATTAGAATAAATGAATGAATGAGTGAATGAATGAATGAAATGAAATTTGGCTGTCACCATAGGCAAAAACACAGTACCAACAATAGAAGGAAAAATAAGACCCGAAAAGGCTTCATTTTATCTTACAACAAGAAAAAATAACACATAAAATGGACATTTTGAGAATCTTCATCCTAATTCTATTTTTGGCCCTGGTGATGAGGGTGAAAAAGATCCCAGATATTGTCCTCTCCCCAGCATCCCCAAACCTTTACTCATTAGACTCCTGGCATTTAACTCATTCAGTAATTTATACATACTAACTATTTTATAATATTTTTGATATTAGATTGAAAGAGGCTTAGCTGAACATTGTGGCGTGTGACTGTAATCGCAGTTACTTGGGAGGCTGAGGCAGGAGGATTGCTTGAGCCCAGGGGTCCGAGCATACGTAACTGAGAATTATAGCTTAAAAGGTATTCTAAACACTCTTCTTTAGCTTTAAAATTGTACTTTAATTTTTGCCTTCCCCTCCTCCCTCTAGGTACTCCCTTTCACTGTGATACTTACCTAATTATATGCTTTCTTAGAAATTCCTAGGTCTGAGAAGAATGTTGTTGGTAATTTAATGGGTATTGCATTGAATTTGTAGATTGCCTTAGGTAAGATGGACATCTTCACAATGTTGATTCTTCCGATCCATGAGCATGGGATATTTTTCCACTTGTTTGTGTCAGCTTTGATTTCTTTGAGCAGTGTTTTGTAATTTTCATTATAAAGGTCTTTCACGTCTCTGGTTAGGAAGATGCCAAGGTATTTCATTTTTTGGTGGCTATTGTGAATGGAATTGTGTTTTTTATTTGGGTTTCTGTTTGTTTATTTTTGGTGTAGAGAAATGCGATTGTCTTTTGTACATTTATTTTGTATCCTGAGACTTTGCCAAAGG